>NC_134356.1:13041922-13190150 GCF_048569485.1 Anomaloglossus baeobatrachus | reverse complement strand
ACAAGGTCCTGGTTGCAGAAGTAGCACAAGGTCTGGGTGTCAGAAGTAGCACAAGGTCCTGGTTGCAGAGGTAGCACAAGGTCCTGGTTGCAGAGGTAGCACAAGGTCTGGGTGTCAGAGGTAGCACAAGGTCCTGGTTGCAGAGGTAGCACAAGGTCCTGGTTGCAGAGGTAGCACAAGGTCTGGGTTGCAGAGGTAACACAAGGTCAGGATTGCAGAGGTAACACACGGTCTGGATTGCAGAGGTAACACACGGTCTGGGTTGCAGAGGTAACACACGGTCTGGGTTGCAGAGGTAGCACAAGGTCTGGGTTGCAGAGGTAGCACAAGGTCTGGATTGCAGAGGTAGCACAATGTCTGGATTACAGAGGTCAGAAGTAGCACAAGGTCCTGGTATGCAGAGGTAGCACAAGGTCTGGGTTGCAGAGGTAGCACAAGGTCCTGGTTGCAGAGGTAGCACAAAATCCTGGTTGCAGAGGTAGGACAAGGTCTAGGTTGCAGAGGTAGCATAATGTCTGGATTGCAAAGGTACCACAATGTCTGGATTACAGAGGTCAGAAGTAGCACAAGGTCCTGGTTGCAGAGTTAGCACAAAGTCCTGGTTGCAGAAGTACCACAGTGTCTGGATTGCAGAGGTAGCACAAGGTCCTGGTTGCAGAAGTAGCACAAGGTCTGGGTGTCAGAGGTAGCACAAGGTCCTGGTTGCAGAGGTAGCACAAAGTCCTGGTTGCAGAGGTAGCACAAGGTCTGGGTGTCAAAGGTAGCACAAGGTCCTGGTTGCAGAGGTAGCACAAAGTCCTGGTTGCAGAGGTACCACAGTGTCTGGATTGCAGAGGTAGCACAAGGTCCTGGTTGCAGAAGTAGCACAAGGTCGGGGTGTCAGAGGTAGCACAAGGTCCTGGTTGCAGAGGTAGCACAAGGTCCTGGTTGCAGAGGTAGCACAAGGTCCTGGTTGCAGAGGTAGCACAAGGTCTGGGTGTCAGAGGTAGCACAAGGTCTGGGTGTCAGAGGTAGCACAAGGTCTGGGTTGCAGAGGTAGCACAAGGTCTGTATTGCAGAGGTAGCACAAGGTCTGGATTGCAGAGGTAACACACGGTCTAAATTGCAGAGGTAACACACAGTCTGGATTGCAGAGGTAACACCGTCTGAGTTGCAGACGTAACACACGGTCCTGGTTGCAGAAGTAGCACAAGGTCTGGGTGTCAGAGGTAGTACAAGGTCCTGGTTGCAGAGGTAGCACAAGGTCTGGGTAGCAGAGGTAGCACAAGGTCTGGATTGCACAGGTAACAAACGGTCTGGATTGCAGAGGTAACACACAGTCTGGATTGCAGAGGTAACACACAGTCTGGATTGCAGAGGTAACACACGGTCTGGATTGCAGAGGTAACACACGGTCTGGATTGCAGAGGTAACACACGGTCTGGATTGCAGAGGTAACACAGTCTGGATTGCAAAGCTGAATTCAGAATTTATCTGACTTCTCCATTGCTTTTCCCAATTAGCTCCCTGTTTTGCATGGTGGCACTGTTGGAACTATAGGGGAATGATATTGTGTGGGGAGACTGTGAGGGCATCTTTGCATGGAGGCATTGTGGAGGCATCATACTGTGTGTGTTGGGGCTATGGGGGCATCTTTATATGGAAGCATTATGGAGAAATCATACGGTTTTGTGGGGAACTGTGAAGGTAACTTTTTCATGGAGGCATATTGTGGGGGGATGTGTGGGGACATCTTTGCATGGAGGCACTGTGGAGGTGTGATAATATGTGTGTGTGGGGGAGAACAGTGTGGGCATCACACTGTGTGGTGGGAATTCTGGGGGCATCTTTGCATTGAGGACACATCATACTGAGTGGGGCCATTTTTTGCATGTGAGCACTATAAGGGTATCATATGGTGGGGGCACTGTGGGGTCATCACACTGTTTGTTTTAAGAGTCAATGTGGATGTATCAATGTGTGTGGGTGATATCTTTGGGGCTATTTATGTGGCTGCACAAAGGAGAGAGGAGCGGCTTAGCTGCAAAAAAAAAACCTTGTCTCTGTACCTGTCGCAAAAGGTGTCCATCCTTCCTGTCAAGGTAGCGGGATTTACCTTGCACATTTCCCTTTTGACATGTGTGCATTGTAGAATGAGGGGTGCAGCTGTGGGGGTTGCAGAGGTAGTACAAAGTCTAGGTTGCAGAGGTAGCACAAGATCTGGGTTGCAGAAGAAGCAGAAGGTTTGGGTTGTAGACGTAGCACAAGGTCTGGATTGCAGAGGTAGCACAAGGTCCTAGTTGCAGAGGTAGCACAAGGTCCTAGTTGCAGAGGTAGCACAAGGTCCTAGTTGCAGAGGTAGCACAAGGTCCTGGTTGCAGAGGTAGCACAAGGTCTGGGTTGCAGAGGGAGCACAAGGTCCTGGTTGCAGAGGTAGCAGAAAGTCCTGGTTGCAGAGGTAGCACAAGGTCTGGGTTGCAGAGGTAGCACAAGGTCTGGGTTGCAGAGGCAGCACAAGGTCCTGGTTGCAGAGGTAGCACAAGGTCCTGGTTACAGAGGTAGGACAAGGTCTGGGTTGCAGAGGTAGGACAAGGTCTGGGTTGCAGAGGTAGGACAAGGTCTGGGTTGCAAAGGTAGCACAATGTCTGGATTACAGAGGTCAGAAGTATCACAAGGTCCTGGTTGCAGAGGTAGCACAAAGTCCTGGTTGCAGAGGTACCACAGTGTCTGGATTGCAGAGGTAGCACAAGGTCCTGGTTGCAGAAGTAGCACAAGGTCTGGGTGTCAGAGGTAGCACAAGGTCCTGGTTGCAGAGGTAGCACAAGGTCCTGGTTGCAGAGGTAGCACAAGGTCTGGGTGTCAGAGGTAGCACAAGTTCCTGGTTGCAGAGGTAGCACAAGGTCCTGGTTGCAGAGGTAGCACAAGGTCTGGGTTGCAGAGGTAGCACAAGGTCAGGATTGCAGAGGTAAGACACGGTCTGGATTGCAGAGGTAACACACGGTCTGGATTGCAGAGGTAACACACGGTCTGGATTGCAGAGGTAACACACGGTCTGGGTTGCAGACGTAGCAAAAGGTCCTGGTTGCAGAGGTAGCACAAGGTCTGGGTTGCAGAGGTAGCACAATGTCTGGATTGCAAAGGTACCACAATGTCTGGATTACAGAGGTCAGAAGTAGCACAAGGTCCTGGTTGCAGAGGTAGCACAAAGTCCTGGTTGCAGAAGTACCACAGTGTCTGGATTGCAGAGGTAGCACAAGGTCCTGGTTGCAGAAGTAGCACAAGGTCTGGGTGTCAGAGGTAGCACAAGGTCCTGGTTGCAGAGGTAGCACAAGGTCCTGGTTGCAGAGGTAGCACAAGGTCTGGGTGTCAGAGGTAACACAAGTTCCTGGTTGCAGAGGTAGCACAAGGTCCTGGTTGCAGAGGTAGCACAAGGTCAGGATTGCAGAGGTAAGACACGGTCTGGATTGCAGAGGTAACACACGGTCTGGATTGCAGAGGTAACACACGGTCTGGATTGCAGAGGTAACACACGGTCTGGATTGCAGAGGTAACACACAGTCTGGATTGCAGAGGTAACACACGGTCTGGGTTGCAGACGTAGTAAAAGGTCCTGGTTGCAGAGGTAGCACAAGGTCTGGGTTGCAGAGGTAGCACAATGTCTGGATTGCAAAGGTACCACAATGTCTGAATTACAGAGGTCAGAAGCAGCACAAGGTCCTGGTTGCAGAGGTAGCACAAAGTCCTGGTTGCAGAAGTACCACAGTGTCTGGATTGCAGAGATAGCACAAGCTCCTGGTTGCAGAAGTAGCACAAGGTCTGGGTGTCAGAGGTAGCACAAGGTCCTGGTTGCAGAGGTAGCACAAGGTCCTGGTTGCAGAGGTAGCACAAGGTCTGGGTGTCAGAGGTAGCACAAGGTCCTGGTTGCAGAGGTAGCACAAGGTCTGGGTGTCAGAGGTAGCACAAGGTCCTGGTTGCAGAGGTGGCACAAGGTCTGGGTTGCAGAGGTAGCACAAGGTCAGGATTGCAGAGGTAACACACAGTCTGAATTGCAGAGGTAACACACGGTCTGGGTTGCAGAGGTAACGCACGGTCTGGGTTGCAGAGGTACCGCACGGTCTGGGTTGCAGAGGTAGTACAAGGTCCTAGTTGCAGAGATAGCACAAGGTCTGGGTTGCAGAGATAGCACAATGTCTGGATTACAGAGGTCAGAAGTAGCACAAGGTCCTGGTTGCAGAGATAGCACAATGTCTGGATTACAGAGGTCAGAAGTAGCACAAGGTCCTGGTTGCAAAGGTAGCACAAGGTCTGGGTTGCAGAGGTAGCACAAGGTCTGGGTTGCAGAGGTAGCACAAGGTCTGGGTTGCAGAGGTAGCACAAGGTCCTGGTTGCAGAGGTAGCACAAGGTCCGGGTTGCAGAGGTAGCACAAGGTCCTGGTTGCAGAGGTAGCACAAGGTCTGGGTTGCAGAGGTAGGACAAGGTCTGGGTTGCAAAGGTAGCACAATGTCTGGATTACAGAGGTCAGAAGTATCACAAGGTCCTGGTTGCAGAGGTAGCACAAAGTCCTGGTTGCACAGGTACCACAGTGTCTGGATTGCAGAGGTAGCACAAGGTCCTGGTTGCAGAAGTAGCACAAGGTCTGGGTGTCAGAGGTAGCACAAGGTCCTGGTTGCAGAGGTAGCACAAGGTCCTGGTTGCAGAGGTAGCACAAGGTCTGGGTTGCAGAGGTAGCACAAGGTCTGGGTTGCAGAGGTAAGACACGGTCTGGATTGCAGAGGTAAGACACGGTCTGGATTGCAGAGGTAACACACGGTCTGGATTGCAGAGGTAACACACGGTCTGGGTTGCAGAGGTAGCAAAAGGTCCTGGTTGCAGAGGTAGCACAAGGTCTTGGTTGCAGAGGTAGCACAATGTATGGATTGTAAAGGTTCCACAATGTCTGGATTACAGAGGTCAGAAGTAGCACAAGGTCCTGGTTGCAGAGGTAGCACAAAGTCCTGGTTGCAGAAGTACCACAGTGTCTGGATTGCAGAGGTAGCACAAGGTCCTGGTTGCAGAGGTAGCACAAGGTCCTGTTTGCAGAGGTAGCACAAGGTCTGGGTGTCAGAGGTAGCACAAGGTCCTGGTTGCAGAGGTAGCACAAGGTCTGGGTTGCAGAGGTAGCACAAGTTCTGGGTTGCAGAGGTAGCACAAGGTCAGGATTGCAGAGGTAACACACAGTCTGGATTGCAGAGGTAACACACGATCTGGGTTGCAGAGGTAGCACAAGGTCTGGGTTGCAGAGGTAGCACAAGGTCTGGGTTGCAGAGGTAGCACAATGTCTGGATTACAGAGGTCAGAAGTAGCACAAGGTCCTGGTTGCAGAGGTAGCACAAGGTCTGGGTTGCAGAGGTAGCACAAGGTCTGGGTTGCAGAGGTAGCACAAGGTCTGGGTTGCAGAGGTAGCACAAGGTCCTGGTTGCAGAGGTAGCACAAGGTCCTGGTTGCAGAGGTAGCACAAGTTCCTGGTTGCAGAGGTAGGACAAGGTCTGGGTTGCAGAGGTAGCACAATGTCTGGATTGCAAAGGTACCACAATGTCTGGATTACAGAGGTCAGAAGTAGCACAAAATCCTGGTTGCAGAGGTAGCATAGTGTCTGGATTGCAGAGGTAGCACAAGGTCCTGGTTGCAGAAGTAGCACAAGGTCTGGGTGTCAGAGGTAGCACAAGGTCCTGGTTGCAGAGGTAGCACAAAGTCCTGGTTGCAGAGGTACCACAGTGTCTGGATTGCAGAGGTAGCACAAGGTCCTGGTTGCATAAGTAGCACAAGGTCTGGGTGTCAGAGGTAGCACAAGGTCCTGGTTGCAGAGGTAGCACAAGGTCCTGGTTGCAGAGGTAGCACAAGGTCTGGGTGTCAGAGGTAGCACAGGTCCTGGTTGCAGAGGTAGCAAAAGGCCCTGGTTGCAGAGGTAGCACAAGGTCTGGGTTGCAGAGGTAGCACAACGTCAGGATTGCAGAGGTAACACACAGTCTGGATTGCAGAGGTAACACACAGTCTGGATTGCAGAGGTAACACACAGTCTGGATTGCAGACGTAACACACGGTCTGGGTTGCAGAGGTAACACACGGTCTGTGTTGCAGAGGTAGCACAAGTTCTGGGTTGCAGAGGTAGCTTAAGGTCTGGATTGCAGAGGTAACACACGGTCTGGGTTGCAGAGGTAGCACAAGGTCCTGGTTGCAGAGGTAGCACAAGGTCCTGGTTGCAGAGGTAGCACAAGGTCTGGGTTGCAGAGGTAGCACAAGTTCTGGGTTGCAGAAGTACCACAATGTCTGGATTACAGAGGTCAGAAGTAGCACAAGGTCCTGGTTGCAGAGGTAGCACAAAGTCCTGGTTGCAGAGGTACCACAGTGTCTGGGTTGCAGAGGTAGCACAAGGTCTGGGTTGCAGAAGTACCACAATGTCTGGATTACAGAGGTCAGAAGTAGCACAAGGTCCTGGTTGCAGAGGTAGCACATAGTCCTGGTTGCAGAGGTACCACAGTGTCTGGATTGCAGAGGTAGCACAAGGTCCTGGTTGCAGAAGTAGCACAAGGTCTGGGTGTCAGAGGTAGCACAAGATCCTGGTTGCAGAAGTAGCACAAGGTCTGGGTGTCAGAGGTAGCACAAAGTCCTGGTTGCAGAGGCACCACAGTGTCTGGATTGCAGAGGTAGCACAAGGTCCTGGTTGCAGAAGTAGCACAAGGTCTGGGTGTCAGAGGTAGCACAAGGTCCTGTTTGCCGAGGTAGCACAAGGTCCTGGTTGCAGAGGTAGCACAAGGTTCTGGTTGCAGAGGTAGCACAAGGTCTGGATTGCAGAGGTAACACACCATCTGGATTGCAGAGGTAACACAGTCTGGATTGCAGAGGTAACACACGGTCTGGGTTGCAGAGGTAACACACTGTCCTGGTTGCAGAAGTAGCACAAGGTCTGTGTGTCAGAGGTAGCACAAGGTCCTGGTTGCAGAGGTAGCACAAGGTCCTGGTTGCAGAGGTAGCACAAGGTCCTGGTTGCAGAGGTAGCACAAGGTCCTGGTTGGAGAGGTAGCACAAGGTCCTGGTTGCAGAGGTAGCACAAGGTCTGGGTGTCAGAGTTAGCACAAGGTCCTGGTTGCAGAGGTAGCACAAGGTCTGGGTGTCAGAGGTAGCACAAGGTCCTGGTTGCAGAGGTAGCACAAGGTCTGGGTTGCAGAGGTAGCACAAGGTCTTGGTTGCAGAGGTAACACACGGTCTGGATTGCAGAGGTAACACACGGTCTTGATTGCAGAGGTAACACACAGTCTGGATTGCAAAGCTGAATTCAGAATTTATCTGACTTCTCCATTGCTTTTCCCAATTAGCTCCCTGTTTTGCATGGTGGCACTCTTGGAACTATAGGGGAATGATATTGTGTGGGGAGACTGTGGGGGCATCTTTGCATGGAGGCATTGTGGAGGCATCATACTGTGTGTGTTGGGTCTATGGGGGCATCTTTATATGGAAGCATTATGGAGAAATCATACGGTTTTGTGGGGAACTGTGAAGGTAACTTTTTCATGGAGGCATATTGTGGGGGGATGTGTGGGGACATCTTTGCATGGAGGCACTGTGGAGGTATGATAATATGTGTGTGGGGGGGAGAACAGTGTGGGCATCACACTGTGTGGTGGGAATTCTGGGGGCATCTTTGCATTGAGGACACATCATACTGAGTGGGGCCATTTTTTGCATGTGAGCACTATAAGGGTATCATATGGTGGGGGGCACTGTGGGGTCATCACACTGTTTGTTTTAAGAGTCAATGTGGATGCATCATTATGTGTGGGTGATATCTTTGGGGCTATTTATGTGGGTGCACAAAGGAGAGAGGAGCGGCTTAGCTGCAAAAAAAACCTTGTCTCTGTACCTGTCGCAAAAGCTGTCCATCCTTCCTGTCCAGGTAGCGGGATTTACCTTGCACATTTCCCTTTTGACATGTGTGCATTGTGGAATGAGGGGTGCAGCTGTGGGGGTTGCAGAGGTAGTACAAAGTCTGGGTTGCAGAGGTAGCACAAGATCTGGGTTGCAGAAGTAGCAGAAGGTTTGGGTTGTAGACGTAGCACAAGGTCTGGATTGCAGAGGTAGCACAAGGTCCTAATTGCAGAGGTAGCACATGGTCCTGGTTGCAGAGGTAGCACAAGGTCTGGGTTGCAGAGGTAGCACAAGGTCCTGATTGCAGAGGTAGCACAAGGTCTGGGTTGCAGAGGGAGCACAAGGTCCTGGTTGCAGAGGTAGCACAAAGTCCTGGTTGCAGAGGTAGCACAAGGTCTGCGTTGCAGAGGTAGCACAAGGTCTGGGTTGCAGAGGTAGCACAAGGTCCTGGTTGCAGAGGTAGCACAAGGTCTGGGTTGCAGAGGTAGCACAATGTCTGGATTGCAGAGGTCAGAAGTAGCACAAGGTCCTGGTTGCAGAAGTAGCACAAGGTCCTGGTTGCAGAGGTAGTACAAGGTCCTGGTTGCAGAGGGAGCATAAGGTCCTGGTTGCAGAGGTAGCACAAGGTCTGGGTTGCAGAGGTAGCACAAGGTCTGGATTGCAGAGGTAAGACACAGTCTGGATTGCAGAGGTAACACACGGTCTGGATTGCAGAGGTAACACACGGTCTGGGTTGCAGAGGTAGCAAAATGTCCTGGTTGCAGAGGTAGCACAAGGTCTGGGTTGCAGAGGTAGCACAATGTCTGGATTGCAAAGGTACCACAATGTCTGGATTACAGAGGTCAGAAGTAGCACAAGGTCCTGGTTGCAGAGGTAGCACAAAGTCCTGGTTGCAGAGGTACCACGGTGTCTGGATTGCAGAGGTAGCACACGGTCCTGGTTGCAGAAGTAGCACAAGGTCTGTGTGTCAGAGGTAGCACAAGGTCCTGGTTGCAGAAGTAGCACAAGGTCCTGGTTGCAGAGGTAGCACAAGGTCTGGGTGTCAGAGGTACCACAAGGTCCTGGTTGCAGAGGTAGCACAAAGTCCTGGTTGCAGAGGTAGCACACGGTCTCGATTGCAGAGGTAACACACAGTCTGGATTGCAGAGGTAACACACGGTCTGGGTTGCAGAGGTAGCACACGGTTTGGGTTGCAGAGGTAGCACAAGGTCTGGGTTGCAGAGGTAGCTTAAGGTCTGGATTTCAGAGGTAACAAACGGTCTGGGTTGCAGAGGTAGCACAATGTCTTGATTACAGAGGTCAGAAGTAGCACAAGGTCCTGGTTGCAGAGGTACCACAGTGTCTGGATTGCAGAGGTAGCACAAGGTCCAGGTTGCAGAAGTAGCACAAGATCTGGGTGTCAGAGGTAGCACAAGGTCCTGGTTGCAGAGGTAGCACAAGGTCTGGGTTGCACAGGTAACACACGGTCTGGATTGCAGAGGTAACATACGGTCTGGATTGCAGAGGTAACACACGGTCTGGATTGCAGAGGTAACACACGGTCTGGATTGCAGAGGTAACACACGGTCTGGATTGCAGAGGTAACACACGGTCTGGATTGCAGAGGTAACACACTGTCTGGGTTGCAGAGGTAGCACAAGGTCTGGGTTGCAGAGGTAGCTTAAGGTCTGGATTGCAGAGGTAACACACGGTCTAGGTTGCAGAGGTAGCACAAGGTCATGGTTGCAGAGGTAGCACAAGGTCCTGGTTGCAGAGGTAGCACAAGGTCCTGGTTGCAGAGGTAACACTAGGTCTGGATTGCAGAGGTAGCACAAGGTCCTGGTTGCAGAGGCAGCACAAGGTCCTGGTTGCAGAGGCAGCACAAGGTCCTGGTTACAGAGGTAACACAAGGTCTGGATTGCAGAGGTAGCACACACGGTCTGGGTTGCAGAGGTAGCACAAGGTCCTGGTTCCAGAGGTAAGACAGGGTCTGGATTGCAGAGGTAACACACAGTCTGGATTGCAGAGGTAGCAGAAGGTCCTAGTTGCAGAGATAGCACAAGGTCAGGATTGCAGAGGTAGTACATAGTCTGGATTGCAGAGGTAGCCATTCGGACCCAACTCCTAGAAGTCATTCTATCTAGACCCTTTTACTTAGGTTATTGTGATACAAGATCAGTCCCTGGACCTGACACAGTCCCTTTTTCTGTATTTCAGATCACGCTATCCTGGATGCGGTCTCCTTCCTTCTGTCTGCCACACTTCACCCGCTGCATGTGGCCTTTATGACCATTCAGACCATAGGTCTCCTATAGTCTCACACTGGGCTCTAACTGAACCTGTCCCACTTTGGGCTAGTCCCAACTATAACTATTACACAGGACATAATACACATGACACTTCACATGACAATAACGCGACTGGTGTCTTCCGGGGGGAACACGACAACCAGTCCACGTCCTGACACTGGGACCAGGTGTATGAAGGTGCAGATTGCTCCATCTGCCACATTCACAGACCCCGCTATTATTTATGGCTCTCTGTAGTAGTGGGGGCTGGTACAGATTTTTCAGGGGGATCTAGAAGGGGGGTTATAGGGGCCACGCTGCTGCTAATGGGATTACTATATGATGCCGGTTATATTTAGCATGCCGGTGGCGGCAGCGACCGCGCCCGTGGATCGGGAGGATTGCGGTCTCACCCTCAGGACGCTGTTCTGTAATGAGCCTGACATTAAACCTCTGCGGAGAGGAATTTCCAAGAATGAAGTGTTTAGAAGAACACAGCGAAATATCCATTAAAGGGAGCGCGCGGTTTGTTTTGGCGCCGGAGGTCGCAGCGGCGGCGGCTTTTCTCTGATTGCGACTGATAGGAAATAATATAATAGCTCGTTATTACAGGTTCCTGAGGGCGAGTCTACATAGAAATGTCAGCGCCGAGCATCAATGCTAAAAATATGCAGCGAGCGCTGCCACCGGGTAACGGGGTGTTGTGTCTCTAGTGGAAAATACGAGCTCGTTACTGCAAAATCCAATCTATACATCTAATTAGTGCCACACATCCACCTATAGCTCACACTCTAATATCGACCTCCGCACATCCATCCTTCCAGGAACTCTCAAGAAACCTCCATAAGCCTAGAAGAAGGAACGTAAACAAGTCTGTGCAGGAGGGTGAAGTAGTGTCCGCTCATCACTAGTTACTGAGCACCCGAGCATGGTAGTGCCCGCTCATCACTAGTTACTGAGCACCCGAGCATGGTAGTGCCCGCTCATCACTAGTTACTGAGCACCCGAGCATGGTAGTGCCCGCTCATCACTAGTTACTGAGCACCCGAGCATGGTAGTGCCCGCTCATCACTAGTTACTGAGCACCTGAGTATGGTAGTGCCCGCTCATCACTAGTTACTGAGCACCCGAGCATGGTAGTGCCCGCTCATCACTAGTTACTGAGCACCCGAGCATGGTAGTGCCCGCTCATCACTAGTTACTGAGCACCTGAGTATGGTAGTGCCCGCTCATCACTAGTTACTGAGCACCCGAGCATGGTAGTGCCCGCTCATCACTAGTTACTGAGCACCTGAGCATGGTAGTGCCCGCTCATCACTAGTTACTGAGCACCCGAGCATGGTAGTGTCCGCTCATCACTAGTTACTGAGCACCCGAGCATGGTAGTGCCCGCTCATCACTAGTTACTGAGCACCTGAGCATGGTAGTGCCCGCTCATCACTAGTTACTGAGCACCCGAGCATGGTAGTGCCCGCTCATCACTAGTTACTGAGCACCTGAGCATGGTAGTGTCCGCTCATCACTAGTTACTGAGCACCTGAGCATGGTAGTGCCCGCTCATCACTAGTTACTGAGCACCTGAGCATGGTAGTGTCCGCTCATCACTAGTTACTGAGCACCTGAGCATGGTAGTGCCCGCTCATCACTAGTTACTGAGCACCCGAGCATGGTAGTGCCCGCTCATCACTAGTTACTGAGCACCTGAGCATGGTAGTGCCCGCTCATCACTAGTTACTGAGCACCTGAGCATGGTAGTATCCGCTCATCACTAGTTACTGAGCACCTGAGCATGGTAGTGCCCGCTCATCACTAGTTATTGAGCACCTGAGCATGGTAGTGTCCGCTCATCACTAGTTACCAGTACTGAGCACCCGAGCATGGTAGTGCCCGCTCATCACTAGTTACCAGTACTGAGCACCCGAGCATGGTAGTGCCCGCTCATCACTAGTTACTGAGCACCTGAGCATGGTAGTGCCCGCTCATCACTAGTTACTGAGCACCTGAGCATGGTAGTGCCCGCTCATCACTAGTTACTGAGCACCTGAGTATGGAAGTGCCCGCTCATCACTAGTTACTGAGCACCCGAGCATGGTAGTGCCCACTCATCACTAGTTACTGTGCACCCGAGCATGGTAGTGCCCGCTCATCACTAGTTACTGAGCACCCGAGCATGGTAGTGCCCACTCATCACTAGTTACTGAGCACCCGAGCATGGTAGTGCCCGCTCATCACTAGTTACTGAGCACCCGAGCATGGTAGTGCCCGCTCATCACTAGTTACTGAGCACCCGAGCATGGTAGTGCCCGCTCATCACTAGTTACTGAGCACCTGAGTATGGTAGTGCCCGCTCATCACTAGTTACTGAGCACCCGAGCATGGTAGTGCCCACTCATCACTAGTTACTGAGCACCCGAGCATGGTAGTGCCCGCTCATCACTAGTTACTGAGCACCCGAGCATGGTAGTGCCCGCTCATCACTAGTTACTGAGCACCTGAGCATGGTAGTGCCCGCTCATCACTAGTTACTGAGCACCTGAGCATGGTAGTGCCCACTCATCACTAGTTACTGAGCACCCGAGCATGGTAGTGCCCACTCATCACTAGTTACTGAGCACCCGAGCATGGTAGTGCCCACTCATCACTAGTTACTGTGCACCCGAGCATGGTAGTGCCCGCTCATCACTAGTTACTGAGCACCCGAGCATGGTAGTGCCCACTCATCACTAGTTACTGAGCACCCGAGCATGGTAGTGCCCGCTCATCACTAGTTACTGAGCACCCGAGCATGGTAGTGCCCGCTCATCACTAGTTACTGAGCACCCGAGCATGGTAGTGCCCGCTCATCACTAGTTACTGAGCACCTGAGTATGGTAGTGCCCGCTCATCACTAGTTACTGAGCACCCGAGCATGGTAGTGCCCACTCATCACTAGTTACTGAGCACCCGAGCATGGTAGTGCCCGCTCATCACTAGTTACTGAGCACCCGAGCATGGTAGTGCCCGCTCATCACTAGTTACTGAGCACCTGAGCATGGTAGTGCCCGCTCATCACTAGTTACTGAGCACCTGAGCATGGTAGTGCCCACTCATCACTAGTTACTGAGCACCCGAGCATGGTAGTGCCCACTCATCACTAGTTACCAGTACTGAGCACCCGAGCATGGCAGTGCCCGCTCATCACTAGTTACCAGTACTGAGCACCCGAGCATGGTAGTGCCCGCTCATCACTAGTTACTGAGCACCTGAGCATGGTAGTGCCCGCTCATCACTAGTTACTGAGCACCTGAGCATGGTAGTGCCCGCTCATCACTAGTTACTGAGCACCTGAGTATGGAAGTGCCCGCTCATCACTAGTTACTGAGCACCCGAGCATGGTAGTGCCCACTCATCACTAGTTACTGTGCACCCGAGCATGGTAGTGCCCGCTCATCACTAGTTACTGAGCACCCGAGCATGGTAGTGCCCACTCATCACTAGTTACTGAGCACCCGAGCATGGTAGTGCCCGCTCATCACTAGTTACTGAGCACCCGAGCATGGTAGTGCCCGCTCATCACTAGTTACTGAGCACCCGAGCATGGTAGTGCCCGCTCATCACTAGTTACTGAGCACCTGAGTATGGTAGTGCCCGCTCATCACTAGTTACTGAGCACCCGAGCATGGTAGTGCCCGCTCATCACTAGTTACTGAGCACCTGAGCATGGTAGTGCCCGCTCATCACTAGTTACTGAGCACCTGAGCATGGTAGTGCCCGCTCATCACTAGTTACTGAGCACCTGAGTATGGAAGTGCCCGCTCATCACTAGTTACTGAGCACCCGAGCATGGTAGTGCCCACTCATCACTAGTTACTGTGCACCCGAGCATGGTAGTGCCCGCTCATCACTAGTTACTGAGCACCCGAGCATGGTAGTGCCCACTCATCACTAGTTACTGAGCACCCGAGCATGGTAGTGCCCGCTCATCACTAGTTACTGAGCACCCGAGCATGGTAGTGCCCGCTCATCACTAGTTACTGAGCACCCGAGCATGGTAGTGCCCGCTCATCACTAGTTACTGAGCACCCGAGCATGGTAGTGCCCGCTCATCACTAGTTACTGAGCACCTGAGCATGGTAGTGCCCACTCATCACTAGTTACTGAGCACCCGAGCATGGTAGTGCCCGCTCATCACTAGTTACTGAGCACCTGAGCATGGTAGTGCCCACTCATCACTAGTTACTGAGCACCCGAGCATGGTAGTGCCCGCTCATCACTAGTTACTGAGCACCCGAGCATGGTAGTGCCCGCTCATCACTAGTTACTGAGCACCTGAGCATGGTAGTGCCCGCTCATCACTAGTTACTGAGCACCTGAGCATGGTAGTGCCCACTCATCACTAGTTACTGAGCACCCGAGCATGGTAGTGCCCACTCATCACTAGTTACCAGTACTGAGCACCCGAGCATGGCAGTGCCCGCTCATCACTAGTTACCAGTACTGAGCACCCGAGCATGGTAGTGCCCGCTCATCACTAGTTACTGAGCACCTGAGCATGGTAGTGCCCGCTCATCACTAGTTACTGAGCACCTGAGCATGGTAGTGCCCGCTCATCACTAGTTACTGAGCACCTGAGTATGGAAGTGCCCGCTCATCACTAGTTACTGTGCACCCGAGCATGGTAGTGCCCGCTCATCACTAGTTACTGAGCACCCGAGCATGGTAGTGCCCACTCATCACTAGTTACTGAGCACCCGAGCATGGTAGTGCCCGCTCATCACTAGTTACTGAGCACCCGAGCATGGTAGTGCCCGCTCATCACTAGTTACTGAGCACCCGAGCATGGTAGTGCCCGCTCATCACTAGTTACTGAGCACCTGAGTATGGTAGTGCCCGCTCATCACTAGTTACTGAGCACCCGAGCATGGTAGTGCCCGCTCATCACTAGTTACTGAGCACCTGAGCATGGTAGTGCCCGCTCATCACTAGTTACTGAGCACCTGAGCATGGTAGTGCCCGCTCATCACTAGTTACTGAGCACCTGAGTATGGAAGTGCCCGCTCATCACTAGTTACTGAGCACCCGAGCATGGTAGTGCCCACTCATCACTAGTTACTGTGCACCCGAGCATGGTAGTGCCCGCTCATCACTAGTTACTGAGCACCCGAGCATGGTAGTGCCCACTCATCACTAGTTACTGAGCACCCGAGCATGGTAGTGCCCGCTCATCACTAGTTACTGAGCACCCGAGCATGGTAGTGCCCGCTCATCACTAGTTACTGAGCACCCGAGCATGGTAGTGCCCGCTCATCACTAGTTACTGAGCACCTGAGTATGGTAGTGCCCGCTCATCACTAGTTACTGAGCACCTGAGCATGGTAGTGCCCGCTCATCACTAGTTACTGTGCACCAGAGCATGGTAGTGCCCGCTCATCACTAGTTACTGAGCACCTGAGTATGGTAGTGCCCGCTCATCACTAGTTACTGAGCACCCGAGCATGGTAGTGCCCGCTCATCACTAGTTACTGTGCACCCGAGCATGGTAGTGCCCACTCATCACTAGTTACTGAGCACTCGAGCATGGTAGTGCCCGCTCATCACTAGTTACTGAGCACCTGAGCATGGTAGTGCCCGCTCATCACTAGTTACTGAGCACCCGAGCATGGTAGTGCCCGCTCATCACTAGTCACTGAGCACCCGAGCATGGTAGTGCCCGCTCATCACTAGTTAGTGAGCACCTGAGCATGGTAGTGCCCGCTCATCACTAGTTACTGAGCACCCGAGCATGGTAGTGCCCGCTCATCACTAGTTACTGAGCACCCGAGCATGGTAGTGCCCGCTCATCACTAGTTACCAGTACCGAGCACCCGAGCATGGTAGTGCCCGCTCATCACTAGTTACGAGTACAGAGCACCCGAGCATGGTAGTGCCTGCTCATCACTAGTTACCAGTACCGAGCACCCGAGCATGGTAGTGCCCGCTCATCACTAGTTACGAGTACTGAGCACTCGAGCATGGTAGTGCCCGCTCATCACTAGTTACTGAGCACCCGAGCATGGTAGTGCCCGCTCATCACTAGTTACTGAGCACCCGAGCATGGTAGTGCCCGCTCATCACTAGTTACTGAGCACTTGAGCATGGTAGTGCCCGCTCATCACTAGTTACTGAGCACCCGAGCATGGTAGTGCCCGCTCATCACTAGGTACGAGTACAGAACACCCGAGCATGGTATTGCCCGCTCATCACTAGTTACGAGTACAGAACACCCGAGCATGGTAGTGCCTGCTCATCACTAGTTACCAGTACCGAGCACCCGCGCATGGTAGTGCCCGCTCATCACTAGTTACGAGTACTGAGCACTCGAGCATGGTAGTGCCCGCTCATCACTAGTTACTGAGCACCCGAGCATGGTAGTGCCCGCTCATCACTAGTTACTGAGCACCCGAGCATGGTAGTGCCCCTCTCATCACTAGTTACTGAGCACCTGAGCATGGTAGTGCACGCTCATCACTAGTTACCAGTACTGAGCACCCGAGCATGGTAGTGCACGCTCATCACTAGTTACGAGTACTGAGCACCCGAGCATGGTAGTGCCCGCTCATCACTAGTTACCAGTACCGAGCACCCGAGCATGGTAGTGCCCGCTCATCACTAGTTATGAGTACCGAGCACCCGAGCATGGTAGTGTCTGCTCATCACTAGTTACCAGTACAGAGCACCCGAGCATGGTAGTGCCCGCTCATCACTAGTTACCAGTACTGAGCACCCGAGCATGGTAGTGCCCGCTCATCACGAGTTACGAGTACTGAGCACCTGAGCATGGTAGTGCCCGCTCATCACTAGTTACCAGTACCGAGCACCCGAGCATGGTAGTGCCCGCTCATCACTAGTTATGAGTACCGAGCACCCGAGCATGGTAGTGCCCGCTCATCACTAGTTATGAGTACCGAGCACCCGAGCATGGTAGTGTCTGCTCATCACTAGTTACCAGTACAGAGCACCCGAGCATGGTAGTGCCCGCTCATCACTAGTTACCAGTACTGAGCACCCGAGCATGGTTGTGCCCGCTCATCACTAGTTACCAGTACTGAGCACCCGAGCATGGTAGTGCCCGTGTGACGCCCTGGGCAAGCCAGGGGTCACAGGTCATCACACCACCACACCCTACATCCCAGTTAGGAACACCAAAGCTACTAAAATCCTTGTTGCCTTCCTCCAGGGGCTGATGTTCACACCAGGGGGTGGGCCAGGCGGTAGGCTCCGCCCACCGAGGAGTACACAGCCCTGGAGGCGGGAAGAACCAGGCAGTCAGCTCAGGGAAGAGCTTGAGAACAGTGAGGGAAGTGAAAGTAGAAGGAAGTGGTAGAGGAGCTAAGTGAAAGTGAAGTAGTAGTGGAGCAAAGAAGAAAAGGAACAAAAGTGCACGTAGAAAGGCCTGAAGTGAGTCCAGCTAAGTGCAGGACAGGTCAGCAAGGTCAGCAACAGCGGTGATTGTCTGGAGGGGGACTGCTCGGAGGTTGCTGGAAGGACCGCGGTCGAGTAGTGGCCCGGCGGTCTGGAGCAGTATACGAAGGACAGTCAGCACCAGGGCAGGGGCCTCTCGGACCCCGGCAAGGCTAGGAGTCGCCATAATTTGCCGAATCCGTCAGTGAAGGGTACGTCGATCCCCCAACAACCAAGTCCCGATTGAAGACAACCGTTCAACCATTAGTGAGGAACACCGCCACCGCCAGGGCACCAGCTCCTCAGGGCCAGCGTCTGCGGGCAAAGTAGGGCTCCTCCGGCCCATATCCAAGCCGGGGAGCGGGTTACCGGTGGGAACCCATCGCTACCAACTTAGAAACATCAGGTGCAGGTCAGAGGGACATCACCGTTACCTGCTGGGAGAGCAAGTGCAGCCGTCCGTGGGAACCGTCTTTCCAGCCGTGTGGTTTACCGTAAAACTGTGTCAACGTCTCAGGCTGAGTGAGTACCACAGTGCCGCAAGGCACAGCGCTGCCCCCGCGTCCCTGCGCCCACCAGGCCCTGCACCTCCCTCACCATCACTGGGCCCCGGGATCACCAACCCCTACCCACGGAGGGGCAACACAACACCTGGCTGCTCCGCATCACCACTCCCGGGATCCCCATATTGAGCAGCGGTGGTGTTCACTTAATCACCACAACCGTGGGTGGCGTCACGGACAATCTCCCCAACAAAACCCCTTTCACTCACGGGCGAGGAGTGCCGCTCGAGAACCCCCGGGATCCGGCCCACCGCTCGAGCCACCACTGAGCAGCAGCAGCCGGACCCGAGCAGAGGGGTGAGCGCGGTGCCGGCACCCTCCTCCCCGCCCGCGACAACTTGGCGTCACGAACAGGATCTTACCGCTCTGCTGTTGGGTAGCGGTGCGCCTTGTGACCGCCGGAGGTATCCGGCTGAAAATTTCCAGAAGTCGCCATCTTTGGCGCGAAAAGTTCCCGCTCGAGCGTCTTCTCGAGTAGCAGAGGCGCGAAGGCCAAAACTCCGCCCCAATAGAGGAGTGGCCGAAAAGAAGCTAAGGGGGACGCGATGGCGGCTGGATGTATGTAGCGCGCGGCTGTATGAGCCAAGACGCTGGGACCCCGTGATTTGCTGAGCCTTACAACGAGATGTCTGTTCCGCCTAGCTACGCGGAGGCTACTGAGCCGGTGCCCGGAACAGCGGCATGGCTGAGGACCGAACGGCAGCGATCTGCCGACACTACCGGAGCCAGATCTGCAGGCTGATGGAGCAGTGGACCGCGGAGGTGGAGGATATAGCTGCGGTTGCACGAGTGTATGGGATGGAGGCCATGATGGAGGAGCTGGTGAGTGACCTACGCCCCTGTGTCCCCGAGGGACCGGCCGCTGCGGCTGAGGGACCCGGTCTGCCCCTGGCTCCCACGCCACCTCCGCCCTCCTTACCCGTGCACCGTACTGTGCCTGGCCCGTCGGGTGTACACCCCTCCGTGACTGTGGCCAAGAGAGCAGCCAGCCTAGAAGCTACGACAGTTGGTAGCCACCCGTCTGGTGCAGAGGCCGGCGATAGTGATTCGGGCCTGACACCGAGCCCATGTCAGAAGAGGATGGGTCCGCCGCAGCCGAAGAATCGGAGTAGGGCAGCGGAGTACCGTTGTCCAGTCCCCGTTGGGACCACCTTTGTGTTTGTTGAAAAGTTTTGAGAATGATAAGAAAAATGATGATTACCGAGTACTTCACCTGATTCTTTGTGATTGAACCGGCCGGAGCCGGCACCGTTGTCCCCGTGGGGACCGTTTAACAAGTTAGCATGGGAACTATCCATGGACAAGCCCGTGAACTTGCAGGGCAACCACAAACGTTAAGTGGCTTGTAAATATGTTGTTTTACCGTACCGTTTCCGCATTGCCGCCTCCGGAGAGGCAGGTTGGAGGGAGGGCCCTCAGCAGAGCAGGCTGGGGCCCAGCCACCAAAGGAACCGGTGGCTACCCTCTGGAGGGGAAGGACAGATCCCGCTCGGGTGATTTGTGCTGCACTGTGGGTCAAGGGGTGCTGCCTGGGCTTTAGGGGCAGCATCAGGGCCAGGTTGCTTGGGTGGGAGAGAGCGGAAACCGTACCCGTAAAACCGTTTAGTAACGTTTAAGAAATGTGCCTCCCGTTGTGGGATGATGTTATGCTTTTACATGTTATCTTTTTACATTTTTCAGAAAAATAAAACCGGTGTTGGACGGGCAGCCAGCGGACGGTCTGCATTTTGCTAAGGGGGAATGTGACGCCCTGGGCAAGCCAGGGGTCACAGGTCATCACACCACCACACCCTACATCCCAGTTAGGAACACCAAAGCTACTAAAATCCTTGTTGCCTTCCTCCAGGGGCTGATGTTCACACCAGGGGGTGGGCCAGGCAGTAGGCTCCGCCCACCGAGGAGTACACAGCCCTGGAGGCGGGAAGAACCAGGCAGTCAGCTCAGGGAAGAGCTTGAGAACAGTGAGGGAAGTGAAAGTAGAAGGAAGTGGTAGAGGAGCTAAGTGAAAGTGAAGTAGTAGTGGAGCAAAGAAGAAAAGGAACAAAGGGGAGCGTAGAAAGGCCTGAAGTGAGTCCAGCTAGGTGCAGGACAGGTCAGCAAGGTCAGCAACAGCGGTGAACGTCTGGAGGGGGACTGCTCGGAGATTGCTGGAAGGACCGCGGTCGAGTAGTGGCCCGGCGGTCTGGAGCAGTATACGGAGGACAGTCAGCACCAGGGCAGGGGCCTCTCGGACCCCGGCAAGGCTAGGAGTCGCCATAATTTGCCGAATCCGTCAGTGAAGGGGACGTCGATCCCCCAACAACCAAGTCCCGATTGAAGACAACCGTCCAACCATTATTGAGGAACACCGCCACCGCCAGGGCACCAGCTCCTCAGGGCCAGCGTCTGCGGGCAAAGTAGGGCTCCTCCGGCCCATATCCAAGCCGGGGAGCGGGTTACCGGTGGGAACCCATCGCTACCAACTTAGAAATATCAGGTGCAGGTCAGAGGGACATCACCGTTACCTGCTGGGAGAGCAAGTGCAGCCGTCCGTGGGAACCGTCTTTCCAGCCGTGTGGTTTACCGTAAAACTGTGTCAACGTCTCAGGCTGAGTGAGTACCACAGTGCCGCAAGGCACAGCGCTGCCCCCGCGTCCCTGCGCCCACCAGGCCCTGCACCTCCCTCACCATCACTGGGCCCCGGGATCACCAACCCCTACCCACGGAGGGGCAACACAACACCTGGCTGCTCCGCATCACCACTCCCGGGATCCCCATATTGAGCAGCGGTGGTGCTACAAATCACCACAACCGTGGGTGGCGTCACGGACAATCTCCCCAACAAAACCCCTTTCACTCACGGGCGAGGAGTGCCGCTCGAGAACCCCCGGGATCCGGCCCACCGCTCGAGCCACCACTGAGCAGCAGCAGCCGGACCCGAGCAGAGGGGTGAGCGCGGTGCCGGCACCCTCCTCGCCGCCCGCGACACCCGCTCATCACGAGTTACGAGTACTGAGCTCGTCACCAGTGGTCACCCAGCAGACATCAGTTGGTTGCCAGACAATCTGCACAAAGCAGTACAGGAAAGTTCAAGGAGATATTGGTCATATTGGGGGATGTGGACGGGTTCCTGGTGGTGTTTACCTCAGTAGTTTCCAAATATTGGAAGTTACAAGCCAGAAGGCTGAGGCTGGAGTAATGTCTGAGGTGCAGCGTTGTCATGGAGACCTTTGTGGATGCAGCTGAGCACCACATGTACATATACATGTCAGCAGTTACAGGCCCAAAGCCTGAGGCTGGAGTAATGTCTGAGGTGCAGCGTTGTCATGGAGACCTTTGTGGATGCAGCTGACCACCACATGTACATATACATATCAGAAGTTACAGGCCCGAAGCCTGAGGCTGGAGTACTGTCTGTGGTGCAGCGTTGTCATGGAGACCTTTGTGGATGCAGCTGACCACCACATGTACATATACATATCAGAAGTTACAGGCCCGAAGCCTGAGGCTGGAGTACTGTCTGTGGTGCAGCGTTGTCATGGAGACCTTTGTGGATGCAGCTGAGCACCACATGTACATATACATGTCAGCAGTTACAGGCCCAAAGCCTGAGGCTGGAGTACCGAGTCTGTGGTGCAGAGTAGAGATGCGCGATCCTGATTGGCAAAGATCGGAACATGTTAAAATCGTGGGATCTTTGGCCGGTTCAGATGGGGATCGGACAGCCGATCATTTACTGCGACCGCCGGCGATCTTGCCAAGGATCGGTAAATGTTCAGATGACAAAAACCATCCTCTTCCTGCCCATCTCAGCCATGTCAAGTATTGGCTTAGCTGTGATTGGCCACTGTATAAAAAAGGAAGCAAAAGGGTTAAAGCAGGACATACTTACCGCGTCCTTGTGGCTGAAGCCCTCCTTCCGGGTCCAGGGAAAATATATCTTTGTCTGTGGGTGTATATCATGGTATAAAATAAATAAATAAAACAATTGGCTTAGGGCCCCCCGTATTCTGATACCCCACACAGATAAAGCCATAGCTACAGGCTGCAGCCCCCAGCCGTGCACTTATCTTGGCTGGGTATCAAAACAAGAGGAGCCGCATGGAGTTTATTTATTTAAAACTGATTTAAATAAGTAATAAAAATACAATGTGCATTCCACCAAATTTTGATACCCAGCCATGATAAAGCCCGACAGCTGCGGGCTGGTATTCTCAGGCTGGGGAGACTCATGCTTTTTGAGCCCCCTAGTCTAAAAATAGCAGCCAGCAGCCGCCCAGGATTGTCACATCCATTAGATGCGACAATCCCAGCACTTTACCCAGCTATTCCCAATTGCCCTAGTGCAGGGGTAATAAGAGGTTAATAACAACCCACAGCAGCCACTAAGCCCCAGATTAGTAATGAGGAGGGTCTATGAGACCCCCAATTACTAATTTGTAAGGGAAAGTAAATAAACACAAACGCGAAAAAAATCCTTTATTTGAAATGAAATACAAAAAAGCCACCCTCTTTCATCACTTTATTAACCCCCAAAACACCCCTGCAGGTCCAAAGTAATCCACACAAGGTCCCACGACGATTCCAGCTCTGCAACATACTGAAGGCACAGCACACAATCATGGAACATGACCTAACGCTGTGAGGTTCAGGCAGAGATTAAGCCTCAGTGATGAGTGGTGATGTCACTCAGGTTAGTTGCGGTTACAGCAGGAGATTCCCAGGGTTCTCCACCTGTGACTCCAGGCATCCTGGCCTCAGGTGACCTCAATGAACTCTCAATTTGTTCCCAGACCTGCATCTCCTGGCAGAAAACTGCATTTTTTTTTTGCCAAGATATGCAGATTTGGTGTTTACATTTTTATACCATATCTCTGCTCCCATTCTACACCTCCTGTGGTCTGATGCGGTAGTGATGCGATTTTTTTTGCCAGGAGGTGTAGATTGGGTGCAGGAATACAGTGTAACAATTTCAGCACCAAATCTGCAAAAAACGGTTTTGACTCCGTTTAGGTACAGTTTTTTGCCAGGAGGTGCAAATTTGGTGTCGAAATCTGGTGCAGACATTTCAAGGTTGCCCTCCAATTACGAATCCAGGTATGGTGGCTCAGTGGTTAGCACTTGAGTCTTGTGGTGGCTCAGTGGTTAGCACTGCAGTCTTGTGGTGGCTCAGTGGTTAGCACTGCAGTCTTGTGGTGGCTCAGTAGTTAGCACTGCAGTCTTGTGGTGGTTCAGTGGTTAGCACTGCAGCGTTGTGGTAGCTCAGTGGTTAGCACTGCAGTCTTGTGGTGGCTCATTAGCACTGCAGTCTTGTGGTGGTTCAGTGGTTAGCACTGCAGTCTTGTGGTGGCTCAGTGGTTCGCACTGCAGTCTTGTGGTGGCTCAGAGGTTAGCACTGTAGTCTTGTGGTGGCTCAGTAGTTAGCACTGCACTCTTGTGGTGGTTCAGTGGTTAGCACTGCAGCCTTGTGGTAGCTCAGTGGTTAGCACTGCAGTCTTCTGGTGGCTCATTAGTTAGCACTGCAGTCTTGTGGTGGTTCAGTGGTTAGCACTGCAGTCTTGTGGTGGTTCAGTGGTTAGCACTGTAGTCTTGTGGTGGCTCAGTGATTAGCACTGTAGTCTTGTGGTGGCTCAGTGGTTAGCACTTTAGTCTTGTGGTGGCTCAGTGGTTAGCACTGCAGTCTTGCAGCGCTGGGGTCCTGGGTTCAAATCCCAACAAGGACACCATCTGCAAGGAGTTTGTATGTTCTCCCTGTGTCGTCGTGGGTTTCCTCCCACACTCCAAAGACTTACTGATTGGGACATTAGATTGTGAGCCCCGATGGGGACAGTGTTGCTGTGAGCCCCTATGGGGACAGTGTTGCTGTGAGCCCCGATGGGGACAGTGTTGCTGATGTATGTAAAGTGCTGTGGAATTAATAATTATTATATTAAGACACCAAGGGAAGTGCTGACGATTAACAGCTGAAAGGGTGAGGAACTCTGCAGGGTCCTAAAGGGAAAGGGATGAAAACCAAGCAGAGGAGATACATAGGATACCAAACACACCAAGCAGGAATAATAGAAGTTTTTGGAGCAAAATGCTGCGACCTTCTACAGCCGGACACCACAGGACTGTCTGTCACCCGGGACAAATACATGCATTAAAACAAAAAAAAATATATTGATCATCACTCAGCGTTCCCCGGAAAACAAAGAAATAGGAGATGTTCTGCACTGTTGGGGGAGAAGCTTTTTAAGCCCTCCACTATAATTTGCTATCTCCTGGGTGTGACATGCAGATCTGAGGGTAACGTGTTCAAGCTGAGGAGCGGGAGAACATTGCAGCTTTGGCCGCCGCGTGCCCCTCGCAGCCTGTACTTATCGGTGCCACCTTCTCATTTCACGCCGGCTCTGGAACAAAGCTTTCTGCTCCCTCGGCTCCTGCCTGACACAGCTGTGCGCCGAATATTTAATTCATGAGTCAATTATCACTTCCACATCCGAACAGCCGTCTCCGTCCCGTCCCCGGGGATCAGCGGCAGCGGGTTCCGTACACTACCCGGGGTAATGGGATCAGCACCGACGGGGTCCGTACCCTACCTGGGGTAATGGGATCAGCACCGGCAGGGTCCGTACCCTACCTGGGGTAATGGGATCAGCGGCAGCGGGGTCCGTACACTACCCGGTGTAATGGGATCAGTGGCAGCGGGGTCCATACCCTACCTGGGGTAATGGGATCAGCACCGGCGGGGTCCGTACCCTACCCGGGGTAATGGGATCAGTAGCAGCGGGGTCCGTACCCTACCCGGGGTAATGAGATCAGTAGCAGCGGGGTCCGTACCCTACCCGGGGTAATGGAATCAGCACCGGCGGGGTCCGTATCCTACCTGGGGGAATGGGATGAGCGGCAGCAGGGTCCGTACCCTACCCGGGGTAATGAGATCAGTGGCAGCGGGGTCCGTACCCTACCCGGGGGAATGGGATGAGCGGCAGCAGGGTCCGTACCCTACCCGGGGTAATGGGATCAGCACCGGCGGGGTCCGTACCCTACCCGGGGTAATGAGATCAGTGGCAGCAGGGTCCATACCTTACCTGGGGTTATTTACCCAGGACATCACCCTACTGCTCGGGTTAACAGGCGGGAAACGGCGAAACAATGTCTCCGTATATAATAAACATCTGCCCCATTAACGAATAAACAGTCTGAGCCCATTTTTCATTTACGCACTTTTTTTATCCTTCTTTTCTTTTTGCTTTTTGCGCGGCTTCTTAAGAGTTGTATTTTTATTATTTTTTGAACGACGCCATTCACTTTTTTAAAAAATACAAATGTTGAAAAAAAGTAATTCCAAGATTTCCTTTTTTACGACCTTCATTATTTGGTAAAAACAACCTTTTTATTGATACATATGAATTTTTTTTAATTGATTTTTATTGCATTTTATGAGCAGTTTCATGTTCTTTTCTTCATAGCATTTACTGTACTGGCAAAATATTTTTTATATTTTAATAGATTGGAATTTTTACTGATTACGCAATACCAAAAATTATTATTTTTTTAAATTTATTTTATTTTCTTATTTATTTTTTATTGTACTTATTTTTTCACTTTTATTTCTTTATTTCCTTTTTCTTATTTATGTATTTTATATATTTTTTACTTATTTTATTTATTTTAATTTTTTTTTATTTTCATATTTATTTATTTTTATTTACTTATTTTAGTTTCTTATTTATTTTATTTTTTTATTTTACTTAATTTTTATTTATATTATTTATTTTTTTATTTTATTTATTTTTATTTATTTATTTTTTATTGTTTATTTATTTTTTTATTTCTTATTAATTTATTTTATTTGCTTAATATTATTATTGATTTTTTCTTCATAGCATTTACTGTATGGGTGAAATAATTTTAATATTTTAATAGATTGGCATTTTTACTGATAAGGCAATACCAAAAAATGTTTATTTTATTTTTTATTATTTTATTTTCTTATTTATTTTTTATTTTATGTTAATTTTATTTATTTCCATTTTCTTATTTATGTATTTTATTAATTTTTTACTTATTTATTTTAATTTTATTTTATTTTCATATTTATTTTATTTATTTATGATTTATTTTATTTATTTTTTACTTATTTTGATTTTATTTATTCTTATTTACTTATTTTCTTTTCTTATTTATTTAATTTCTTTTTTATTTTATGTTACTTAATTTTTATTTATATTATTTATTTTTTATTTTATTTATTCATTTTTATTTATTTATTTTTTCTTTATTGTTTATTTCTTTTTTTATTTATTATTAATTTATTTTCTTAGTATTATTATTTTGATGTCCGGAAAGGGTTAATGTTTTAAAGCAATAGCAGGTTTATTCATTATTTCATAAGGGCTTATGGGAGTCTATAAAGGATGCCTCTGCATTACTTAAAAAAACCATTGAGATCAATGAAAGCAGTGAAATCAAACTTCACAGTTCCCTCTGCCGATCAGTAGATTCCAGAAAATACAGTTAATCATCTGGCAAAAAGGCATTCCCAAAGTGGACATCCCTTTTAAATGAACTGTGGTTCCCTTTAAAGGAGATGATGATATTTAAAATATATTTAAAGGCTTAAAAATGTGGCACAAAATTAATATATACTATGCCCGGGTGATATTCCAGGCTTTTCTGTGTCCCCATGTCAACACTTCCTGCCTGATGTGTTCGCCTGTAGGGGGCGCTGGCGCCTTCCGCACATTTCTGAGGATGAGTTTACGCTGATCGCCTGTAGGGGGCGCCGGAGAGTGTCGCTGATGTGGCTGCGGCCGGTCACCCGGACCCGCACAGACTTTCTCGCCTTTCCCTCTCATTGCGGCTGCGATGTACTTGACATTTCAGGTCAATGATCTGCACAAGTCGCGGCGGCGGCTCCGGATCTGTCAGTGCCGGAGGAATAACGAGGGGCGGCTTATTCCATGATTCCAGTATAAAGAACAAAATCAAAGCGAAAAAATTCACAACTGTCCCCCGAACTGCCCCCAACAGAACGTCCCGGGTACCCCAATAACATGAAGCACCAACAATGAATAAGGCTTTATATTATACTCCAGAGCTGTACTCACTATTCTGCTGGTGCAGTCACTGTGTACATACATTACATTACTGATCCTGAGTTACCTCCTGTATTATACTCCAGAGCTGCGCTCACTATTCTGCTGGTGCAGTCACTGTGTACATACAATACATTACTGATCCTGTGTTATACTCCAGAGCTGCACTCACTATTCTGCTGGTGCAGTCACTGTGTACATACATTACATTACTGATCCTGAGTTACCTCCTGTATTATACTCCAGAGCTGCACTCACTATTCTGCTGGTGCAGTCACTGTGTACATACATTACTGATCCTGAGTTACCTCCTGCATTATACTCCAGAGCTGCACTCACTATTCTGCTGGTGCAGTCACTGTGTACATACATTACATTACTGATCCTGAGTTACCTCCTGTATTATACTCCAGAGCTGCACTCACTATGTTATACTCTGTCTATACAGTGAACAAGCAAGCAATGCTGGCAGATTCCAGCTCTGAAGCAGATCTGTGGCTGCAGCTTTGGATGTGACTGGAGCAGTAATATACCACTGTATTTCGGGATATAATTTTTCACTTTGTCCGGGGCACAATATTGTGATTGCAGATTAGGTGTAATAATTGTGGATCACCACTGAGCGTCTGCACTGTACAGTGGTAATGGATCCTTTCTGCCTTTTTACAATCATATGTCATTACCGTCGATCGTCCCCACCTGATGCAGCGGCCGGCGCTGACTCTCATCCTCCGGGTCCCCGGGAAGGAACAGGCATCGATCCGGGAAAGCAAACCTCCTGACATATTGATTTTTAAAAAAAAGCGCATTCAGTGTATGTATGGAGCACGGCGGACCGGCGACTTCTGAGGAGCCTTACAACATTCATGACACATTCGGGCAAGGAAATTCTTCTGTAACCAAGGTCATCAGTATGTTTTGCAACAATAAGGTTGTGAGGTCTTGGGACAGCTCACTGGTTTTACCCATCACGCAATGTTTCTTGTGTAGCTCCTTGGTAATGAGACTCCTTTCTATTGGCCATTAGTTGAACCAGCTGATATTATTTTTCCCTAAGTGGCAGGATTGCTTTCTCATGGCTTTTTGCACCTTTCTTTCTTCATGTGTTCAATACTTTTTCTAAATCATTTCTCATTATTACACATAATTTATGGATATTGATAGTGAATTATTTGCCTGTGTGGATTGGATGGGTTGTTACTGACATCTGGTGAGAAATTCAATGTCAATAGCAGCTTTAGAAACATATTTACTTAGGAAATTGGTGACGTGTTCGATACTTATTGTATATTCATAGGGCATGGTATGGCTTCTCAGGTCCCTCGGGGGGACGCGGTCTATAGGGCACAGGTCCCTCGGGGGGACGCGGTCTATAGGGCCCGCCGGCTGTGCTGAGAGCTCTCATGCGGACCATTATTTTAGGACTGGGCACACGGGGTCTGGTGAGTAACACGTCCATATTTGCTGTTTCCACGCGTCAGTAATTAACAGATGAAAGACGCGTCTGTAAATGATGGCGGCCTCAGAACTCGCCGTTCCGGTCTTTACAAATATCTCTACTCTCCGTCCGTCACCATCAAAGAGGCTTTCAGTGGCCAAATATCGTGCGGAGGGATGAAGACCTCCTAATTAGCAGATTAAAAGATAGCGCCGGCACGGGCTTAATGGCAGCTCTTTGTGTCCGGGTATCGTCTCCTCTATCTCAGCCATTACCCGGAGAGAGTGAGACGCTTCAGGCCAATATTGGATGTTATTAATTTATGAGCAGAAATTGATCACAGCTGGGAAAAAAAAGCACAAAAAGTTCCAAAAAAAGCCAGGGCTACCAATGGAGGGGAGCAAATAGATTCCCCCGTGACATCTGGACTTCAATTCTGTGCCTCGCCCCTTCCTGTAATAATATCCCCCCCATACTGGCCCCCTTCCTGTAATAATATCCCCCCATACTGGCCCCCTTTCTGTAATAATATCCCCCCATACTGGCCCCCTTCCTGTAATAATATCCCCCCATACTGGCCCCCTTCCTGTAATAATATCCCAGCATACTGGCCCCCATCCTGTAATAATATCCCCCCATACTGGCCCCCTTCCTGTAATAATATCCCCCCATACTGGCCCCCTTCCTGTAATAATATCCCACCATACTGGCCCCCATCCTGTAATAATATCCCCCCATACTGGCCCCCTTCCTGTAATAATATCCCCCCATACTGGCCCCCATCCTGTAATAATATCCCTCCAATACTGGCCCCCTTCCTGTAATAATATCCCCCCATACTGGCCCCCTTCCTGTAATAATATCCCCCCATACTGGCCCCCATCCTGTAATAATATCCCCCCATACTGGCCCCCTTCCTGTAATAATATCCCCCCATACTGGCCCCCTTCCTGTAATAATATCCCCCCAATACTGGCCCCCTTCCTGTAATATTATCCCCCCATACTGGCCCCCATCCTGTAATAATATCCCCCCATACTGGCCCTCATCCTGTAATAACAACCCCTATCCTTATAGCCCTTTCCCGTAATAATGTCCATCATCCTGGGGCCATCCTTTTATAATGCTCCCCCACCTTTAATAATGCCCCATCCTGTAATAATATCCCCCCAATACTGGCCCCCTTCCTGTAATAATATCCCCCCATACTGGCCCCCATCCTGTAATAATATTCCCCAATACGGGCCCCCATCCTGTAATAATATTCCCCAATACGGGCCCCCTTCCTGTAATAATATTCCCCCATACTCGCCCCCTTCCTGTAATAATATCCCCCCAATACTGGCCTCCTTCCTGTAATAATATCCCCCCATCCTGTAATAATATCCCCCCATACTGGTCCTCTTCCTGTAATAACATCCCCTATCCTTATAGCCCTTTCCCGTGATAATGTCCATCATCCTGGGGCCATCCTTTTATAATGCTCCCTCACCTTTAATAACGCCCCATCCTGTAATAATATCACTCTTCCTGAAATAATGTTTCCCAATCAAACCCCATGCTCAAACAATGCCCCTCATTCTGCCATCCTGTCATAAAGTCCCCCATTCTGTAACAATGTCCTTCATACTGGTCCCTTCCTGTAATAATGACCTCCATCCTGTAATAATGGCCTCCTTCCTCACCCCCATCCAGTAATAATGACCCCCATCCTGTAATAGTGTCCTCATCCTGGGCCCTTCCTGTAATACACCCTTCATCCTGTAAAAATGTCCCCCTTCCTGTAATATTCCCTATCCGGTAATAATGTCCCTTTTTTGTCATAATGCCCCCCATTCTGGCCAGATCCTGTAACAATGCCCCTCATCCTGGGCCCCGTCCTGTAATAATGTCGCCCATCTTGGGTCCCTTCCTGTAATAATGTCCCCCATTCTGGGCCTTTTCCTGTGATAATGTCCCCCATCCTGGGGGCCCCTTCCTGTAATAATGTCCCCCATTCTAGACCCCTTCCTGTGATAATGTCCACCATCCTGGGCCCCTTTCTGTTATACTGTCCCCCATCCTTGGCCTTCGCTGTAATAATGTCCTCCATCCTGGGCCCCTTTCTATGATAATGTCCCCCATCCTAGGCCTGTTCCAGTGATAATATCCCTAATCCTGGGTCCCTTCCTGTATTAATGTCCCCCATCCTGGACTGACTTCTTCCTGTAATAATGTCCCCCATCCTGGGCCCCTTTCTGTTATAATGTCCCCCATCCTTGGCCTTCCTGTGATAATGTCCTCTATCCTTGGCCTTTTCCTGTAATAATATCCCCCCCTTCTTGGGCCCATTCCTGTAATAATGTTCTCCATCCTTGCCCCTTCCTGAATAATATCCCCCCATCCTGGGCCCCTTCCTGTAACAAAGTCCCCCATCTTTGGATTTTGCTGTTATAATATCCCCCCATCCTGGGCCCCTTCCTGTGATAATGTCCCCATCCTGGGTCTTCCTGTGATAATGTCCCCAATCCGGGGTGACTTCTTGTAATAATGTCCCCCATTCTTGGCCTTCTCTGTAATAATATCCCCCCATCCTTGGCCCCTTCCTGTAATAATATCCCCCCTTCTTTGGCTTATTCCTGTAATAATGTCCCCTATTCTGGGTCCCTTCCTGTGATAATGTCCCCCATCCTTGGCCTTCGCTGTTATAATATCCCCCCATCCTGGGCCCCTTCCAGTAACAATGTCCCCCATACTTGGCCTTCGCTGTAATAATGTCCCCAATCCTGGGTCCCTTTCCTGTAATAATATCCCCCCATCCTTGGCCTTTGCTGTAATAATATCCCCCCATCCCAGGCCCCTTCCTGTGATAATGTCCTCCATCCCAGGCCCCTTCCTGTGATAATGTCCTCCATCCCAGGCCCTTTCAGTAATACTGCCCCCATCCTATAACAATGTTCCAGCATTTTGGCACTCTCCGCACATATAAACATACAAATAATAAATATTTCTTACCTTTCTCACTCTCGTGCGGTGAAGCATTCGCTGCTTCCTTCATAACTGGTGCCAGGGAGAGGGCAATGGATGCACCGATGTCAGCTGCTGGCCACTGATTGGCCGGTGACTGCTATAGCTATTGTGGTGCAGGGAGCCAGTGGATCTCTGCGCTGCAATGAATTTCGGCTGAATGTGCATCCTCGGGCAGGGGTCGCTGGACCCCCTGAATCCAATAGTTACATCCCTGTCAGAATCTTTGCCAGTAGGTTTTGCAGAAGTCCCTACTAGTCATGTGCTTCTCTTCAACCAATCGGATGATGGGAAGGGTAAAAGCCTTGGACGCCGCCATGTAAAGACGAGATCCCCTCCTCCGCTTATTACAGGGCCCCTTTAAGTCTCTTGGTTTGTCTCTCATATTGCCATATTCTCCTGCTTGATTTTTTCTCCACCTGTTTGCAGTTACCATGGCGACAAGGCAATTTTGGCTTCAAAATGACTATAATGAAAAATGAACACTTCATTAAAGTAGTGCTGAAAACTTCCCAGATGGGAGATTCAGGGAAATGTCATCCACCGGCTGCATCCGAAAACACAAGTGATGACTAGCCCACCAGGGCCAATGTGTCCCACCGAAACAGGACCCAGGACAGAGGCAGCAAATGGGTTCACCTTGAGGCACGGGTCTATTGTTGGCATGATAGTGATTGGGGCAAATGTCCCTGGTGGTCCGGGGCAGAGGAGGTTAATGTCACCGTCAGGGGTTTTAATGACACAATCCCTGGTGGTCCCGTGTAGTGAAGGATTTTATGGTTCTGGAGAATCGCATCATTGATGATCGTGGGAAATGGAGGGGAATGTCTTTACCTCTGGGGGTCCGGGGTATTTAAAGGAGAAGACCAACATCCCTGGTTGATTAAAGCATTTGGGGACATCCTTAATGATCCAAGACAGAACCAACATGAATGTCAGAGTCCATTCAGGCCTAAGTTATTACAAGATTTAGTGCCAAAATCCCTGGTGGTCTAGTGTAGTTTAGGAGTCTGTGGCATGGTAAGATCCCTGATAGCTAAGGCAGAGCAGGGGATCATTTTCTGTATTAATGGCCTTGAGCCATAGAGAGGGTAACGTCTCCATCCAAGAGTCCAGGGTAATGGAGGTCAAGATTATCGTCCCTGGTGATGTAGTGTAATAAACCCCTTATAATAACATCCCTGGTAGTCCGGGATAGCGAGGAGGTTAATGTCAGTATCTAGTGTAATATGAGGTATTAGAATGGTTTTTGCTAACATCCTTGGTGGTCTACGGAAGTAAAGGCGTTTACAGTAACATCCCTGGTGGTCTAGGGTAGTAAAGGCCTGTAATGTAACATCCCTGGTGGTCTAGGGTAGTAAAGACATTTAAGGTAACATCCCTGGTGGTCTAGGGTAGTAAAATCCCTTAAGGTAAGATCCCTGGTGGTCTGCGGTAGTAAAGGCCTGTAATGTAACATCCCTGGTGGTCTAGGGTAGTAAAGATGTTTAAGGTAACATCCCTGGTGGTCTAGGGTTGTAAAGACATTTAAGGTAACATCCCTGAAGGTCTAGGGTAGTAAAAGCCATTAAGGTAACATCCCTGGTGGTCTAGGGTAGTACAGATGTTTAAGGTAACATCCCTGGTGGTCTAAATTAGAGACGTTAGTGTGAGCATTCCTGACAGAGAATGGGATTAATGTCAACATCCAAATACTGACCGAATCTTTCAGAGGGGCTGGTCTCATGATCCCTGGTGGTCTAGGGTAGGACCTAGTATTGAGTGACCTATTTCCGCAGTGCGTTGATCGCGGAGTGGACTGAGTGACTGTGATTGGGCAGAGCGAGTGGAGTCTGTGAGATGAGTAAATGAGGGGTGGGGGGATCCTGCTGTGACTGATGGGGGGTCTTATGGGGGGCTCAGCGGTGCATACTGATTAAAGAGAGGGGGGAACTGTTCTTTGAGCACATGGTTGGGGAGAAAGTCTGTCTGCGATTATTAGGGCAAGTGAAGACCATGTTGTGGCTAGTTGATGATGAGGGGGGCTGGTTGGGGGAGCGGTTCTGTGCGGGGTGGCTGCGTACACAATACGGGGGTACACACATAACGTATGATTACAAATACCGCCCCAATGTGCACACAGCGGCGTCTGCTGCAGTCACAGCCTCACATGATTCTCACTTATCGGCCTAATGAAGTGAAGCCCGAGGGATCATTTGTGATGAGGATTTCGGCGTCTTTCCTCTTAATGAGATGAACCGCGCTCTCTGCACCACACTCCACTCATCATGAATGAACCGCGCTCTCTGCGCCACACTCCACTCCTAATGAATGAACCGCGCTCTCTGCGCCACACTGCACTCATTATGAATGAACCGCGCTCTCTGCTCCACACTCCACTCCTAATGAATGAACCACGCTCTCTGCGCCACACTCCACTCCTAATGAATGAACCGCGCTCTCTGCGCCACACTCCACTCATTATGAATGAACCGCGCTCTCTGCGCCACACTCCACTCCTAATGAATGAACCGCGCTCTCTGCGCCACACTGCACTCATTATGAATGAACCGCGCTCTCTGCGCCACACTCCACTCCTAATGAATGAACCGCGCTCTCTGCGCCACACTCCACTCATTATGAATGAACCGCGCTCTCTGCGCCACACTGCACTCATTATGAATGAACCGCGCTCTCTGCTCCACACTCCACTCCTAATGAATGAACCACGCTCTCTGCGCCACACTCCACTCCTAATGAATGAACCGCGCTCTCTGCGCCACACTCCACTCATTATGAATGAACCGCGCTCTCTGCGCCACACTCCACTCCTAATGAATGAACCGCGCTCTCTGCGCCACACTGCACTCATTATGAATGAACCGCGCTCTCTGCGCCACACTCCACTCCTAATGAATGAACCACGCTCTCTGCGCCACACTCCACTCCTAATGAATGAACCGCGCTCTCTGCGCCACATTGCACTCATTATGAATGAACCGCGCTCTCTGCGCCACACTCCACTCCTAATGAATGAACCGCGCTCTCTGCGCCACACTCCACTCATCATGAATGAACCGCGCTCTCTGCGCCACACTCCACTCCTAATGAATGAACCGCGCTCTCTGCGCCACACTCCACTCCTAATGAATGAACCGCGCTCTCTGCGCCACACTGCACTCATTATGAATGAACCGCGCTCTCTGCGCCACACTCCACTCCTAATGAATGAACCGCGCTCTCTGCGCCACACTGCACTCATTATGAATGAACCGCGCTCTCTGCTCCACACTCCACTCCTAATGAATGAACCACGCTCTCTGCGCCACACTCCACTCCTAATGAATGAACCGCGCTCTCTGCGCCACACTCCACTCATTATGAATGAACCGCGCTCTCTGCGCCACACTCCACTCCTAATGAATGAACCGCGCTCTCTGCGCCACACTGCACTCATTATGAATGAACCGCGCTCTCTGCGCCACACTCCACTCCTAATGAATGAACCGCGCTCTCTGCGCCACACTCCACTCATTATGAATGAACCGCGCTCTCTGCGTCACACTGCACTCATTATGAATGAACCGCGCTCTCTGCTCCACACTCCACTCCTAATGAATGAACCACGCTCTCTGCGCCACACTCCACTCCTAATGAATGAACCGCGCTCTCTGCGCCACACTCCACTCATTATGAATGAACCGCGCTCTCTGCGCCACACTCCACTCCTAATGAATGAACCGCGCTCTCTGCGCCACACTGCACTCATTATGAATGAACCGCGCTCTCTGCGCCACACTCCACTCCTAATGAATGAACCGCGCTATCTGCGCCACACTGCACTCATTATGAATGAACCGCGCTCTCTGCTCCACACTCCACTCCTAATGAATGAACCACGCTCTCTGCGCCACACTCCACTCCTAATGAATGAACCGCGCTCTCTGCGCCACACTCCACTCATTATGAATGAACCGCGCTCTCTGCGCCACACTCCACTCCTAATGAATGAACCGCGCTCTCTGCGCCACACTGCACTCATTATGAATGAACCGCGCTCTCTGCGCCACACTCCACTCCTAATGAATGAACCACGCTCTCTGCGCCACACTCCACTCCTAATGAATGAACCGCGCTCTCTGCGCCACACTCCACTCATTATGAATGAACCGCGCTCTCTGCGCCACACTCTACTCATGAATGAACCGCGCTCTCTGCACCACACTCCACTCATGAATGAACCGCGCTCTCTGCGCCACACTCCACTCATGAATGAACCGCGCTCTCTGCACCACACTCCACTCATGAATGAACCGCGCTCTCTGCGCCACACTCCACTCATCATGAATGAACCGCGCTCTCTGCGCCACACTCCACTCATCATGAATGAACCGCACTCTCTGCGCCACACTCTACTCATGAATGAACCGCGCTCTCTGCGCCACACTCCACTCATGAAAGAACCGCGCTCTCTGCGCCACACTCCACTCATCATGAATGAACCGCGCTCTCTGCGCCACACTCTACTCATGAATGAACCGCGCTCTCTGCACCACACTCCACTCATGAATGAACCGCGCTCTCTGCACCACACTCCACTCATGAATGAACCGCGCTCTCTGCGCCACACTCCACTCATCATGAATGAACCGCGCTCTCTGCGCCACACTCCACTCATCATGAATGAACCACGCTCTCTGCGCCACACTCCACTCCTAATGAATGAACCGCGCTCTCTGCGCCACACTCCACTCATTATGAATGAACCGCGCTCTCTGCGCCACACTCCACTCCTAATGAATGAACCGCGCTCTCTGCGCCACACTGCACTCATTATGAATGAACCGCGCTCTCTGCGCCACACTCCACTCCTAATGAATGAACCGCGCTCTCTGCGCCACACTCCACTCATTATGAATGAACCGCGCTCTCTGCGCCACACTGCACTCATTATGAATGAACCGCGCTCTCTGCTCCACACTCCACTCCTAATGAATGAACCACGCTCTCTGCGCCACACTCCACTCCTAATGAATGAACCGCGCTCTCTGCGCCACACTCCACTCATTATGAATGAACCGCGCTCTCTGCGCCACACTCCACTCCTAATGAATGAACCGCGCTCTCTGCGCCACACTGCACTCATTATGAATGAACCGCGCTCTCTGCGCCACACTCCACTCCTAATGAATGAACCGCGCTCTCTGCGCCACACTGCACTCATTATGAATGAACCGCGCTCTCTGCTCCACACTCCACTCCTAATGAATGAACCACGCTCTCTGCGCCACACTCCACTCCTAATGAATGAACCGCGCTCTCTGCGCCACACTCCACTCATTATGAATTAACCGCGCTCTCTGCGCCACACTCCACTCCTAATGAATGAACCGCGCTCTCTGCGCCACACTGCACTCATTATGAATGAACCGCGCTCTCTGCGCCACACTCCACTCCTAATGAATGAACCACGCTCTCTGCGCCACACTCCACTCCTAATGAATGAACCGCGCTCTCTGCGCCACACTCCACTCATTATGAATGAACCGCGCTCTCTGCGCCACACTGCACTCATTATGAATGAACCGCGCTCTCTGCTCCACACTCCACTCCTAATGAATGAACCACGCTCTCTGCGCCACACTCCACTCCTAATGAATGAACCGCGCTCTCTGCGCCACACTCCACTCATTATGAATGAACCGCGCTCTCTGCGCCACACTCCACTCCTAATGAATGAACCGCGCTCTCTGCGCCACACTGCACTCATTATGAATGAACCGCGCTCTCTGCGCCACACTCCACTCCTAATGAATGAACCGCGCTATCTGCGCCACACTGCACTCATTATGAATGAACCGCGCTCTCTGCTCCACACTCCACTCCTAATGAATGAACCACGCTCTCTGCGCCACACTCCACTCCTAATGAATGAACCGCGCTCTCTGCGCCACACTCCACTCATTATGAATGAACCGCGCTCTCTGCGCCACACTCCACTCCTAATGAATGAACCGCGCTCTCTGCGCCACACTGCACTCATTATGAATGAACCGCGCTCTCTGCGCCACACTCCACTCCTAATGAATGAACCACGCTCTCTGCGCCACACTCCACTCCTAATGAATGAACCGCGCTCTCTGCGCCACACTCCACTCATTATGAATGAACCGCGCTCTCTGCGCCACACTCCACTCCTAATGAATGAACCGCGCTCTCTGCGCCACACTCCACTCATCATGAATGAACCGCGCTCTCTGCGCCACACTCCACTCATCATAAATGAACCGCGCTCTCTGCACCACACTCTACTCATGAATGAACCGCGCTCTCTGCACCACACTCCACTCATGAATGAACCGCGCTCTCTGCGCCACACTCCACTCATCATGAATGAACCGCGCTCTCTGCGCCACACTCTACTCATGAATGAACCGCGCTCTCTGCACCACACTCCACTCATGAATGAACCGCGCTCTCTGCGCCACACTCCACTCATCATGAATGAACCGCGCTCTCTGCGCCACACTCCACTCATCATGAATGAACCGCACTCTCTGCGCCACACTCTACTCATGAATGAACCGCGCTCTCTGCGCCACACTCCACTCATGAATGAACCGCGCTCTCTGCGCCACACTCCACTCATCATGAATGAACCGCGCTCTCTGCGCCACACTCTACTCATGAATGAACCGCGCTCTCTGCACCACACTCCACTCATGAATGAACCGCGCTCTCTGCACCACACTCCACTCATGAATGAACCGCGCTCTCTGCGCCACACTCCACTCATCATGAATGAACCGCGCTCTTTGCGCCACACTCCACTCATCATGAATGAACCACGCTCTCTGCGCCACACTCCACTCCTAATGAATGAACCGCGCTCTCTGCGCCACACTCCACTCATTATGAATGAACCGCGCTCTCTGCGCCACACTCCACTCCTAATGAATGAACCGCGCTCTCTGCGCCACACTGCACTCATTATGAATGAACCGCGCTCTCTGCGCCACACTCCACTCCTAATGAATGAACCGCGCTCTCTGCGCCACACTCCACTCATTATGAATGAACCGCGCTCTCTGCGCCACACTGCACTCATTATGAATGAACCGCGCTCTCTGCTCCACACTCCACTCCTAATGAATGAACCACGCTCTCTGCGCCACACTCCACTCCTAATGAATGAACCGCGCTCTCTGCGCCACACTCCACTCATTATGAATGAACCACGCTCTCTGCGCCACACTCCACTCCTAATGAATGAACCGCGCTCTCTGCGCCACACTGCACTCATTATGAATGAACCGCGCTCTCTGCGCCACACTGCACTCCTAATGAATGAACCGCGCTCTCTGCGCCACACTGCACTCATTATGAATGAACCGCGCTCTCTGCTCCACACTCCACTCCTAATGAATGAACCACGCTCTCTGCGCCACACTCCACTCCTAATGAATGAACCGCGCTCTCTGCGCCACACTCCACTCATTATGAATGAACCGCGCTCTCTGCGCCACACTCCACTCCTAATGAATGAACCGCGCTCTCTGCGCCACACTGCACTCATTATGAATGAACCGCGCTCTCTGCGCCACACTCCACTCCTAATGAATGAACCACGCTCTCTGCGCCACACTCCACTCCTAATGAATGAACCGCGCTCTCTGCGCCACACTCCACTCATTATGAATGAACCGCGCTCTCTGCGCCACACTCCACTCCTAATGAATGAACCGCGCTCTCTGCGCCACACTCCACTCATCATGAATGAACCGCGCTCTCTGCGCCACACTCCACTCATCATAAATGAACCGCGCTCTCTGCACCACACTCTACTCATGAATGAACCGCGCTCTCTGCACCACACTCCACTCATGAATGAACCGCGCTCTCTGCGCCACACTCCACTCATCATGAATGAACCGCGCTCTCTGCGCCACACTCTACTCATGAATGAACCGCGCTCTCTGCACCACACTCCACTCATGAATGAACCGCGCTCTCTGCGCCACACTCCACTCATCATGAATGAACCGCGCTCTCTGCGCCACACTCCACTCATCATGAATGAACCGCACTCTCTGCGCCACACTCTACTCATGAATGAACCGCGCTCTCTGCGCCACACTCCACTCATGAATGAACCGCGCTCTCTGCGCCACACTCCACTCATCATGAATGAACCGCGCTCTCTGCGCCACACTCTACTCATGAATGAACCGCGCTCTCTGCACCACACTCCACTCATGAATGAACCGCGCTCTCTGCACCACACTCCACTCATGAATGAACCGCGCTCTCTGCGCCACACTCCACTCATCATGAATGAACCGCGCTCTCTGCGCCACACTCCACTCATCATGAATGAACCGCGCTCTCTGCGCCACACTCCACTCATCATGAATGAACCGCGCTCTCTGCGCCACACTCCACCCCTAATGAATGAACCGCGCTCTCTGCGCCACACTCCACTCATCATGAATGAACCACGCTCTCTGCACCACACTCCACTCATCATAAATGAACCGCGCTCTCTGCGCCACACTCCACTCATCATGAATGAACCGCGCTCTCTGCGCCACACTCCACTCATCATGAATGAACCGCGCTCTCTGCGCCACACTTCACTCATCATGAATGAACCGCGCTCTCTGCGCCACACTCCACTCATCATGAATGAACCGCGCTCTCTGCGCCACACTCCACTCATCATGAATGAACCGCGCTCTCTGCGCCACACTCCACTCATCATGAATGAACCGCGCTCTCTGCGCCACACTCCACTCATCATGAATGAACCGCGCTCTCTACGCCACACTCCACTCATCATGAATGAACCGCGCTCTCTGCGCCACACTCCACTCCTAATGAATGAACCGCGCTCTCTGCGCCACACTCCACTCCTAATGAGATGAACCGCGCTCTCTGCGCCACACTCCACTCATCATGAATGAACCGCGCTCTGCGCCACACTCCACTCATCATGAATGAACCGCGTTCTCTGTGCCACACTCCACTCATCATGAATGAACTGCGCTCTCTACGCCACACTCCACTCATCATGAATGAACCGCGCTCTCTGCTCCACACTCCACTCATCATGAATGAACCGCGCTCTCTGCGCCACACTCCACTCCTAAGGAATGAACCGCGCTCTCTACGCCACACTCCACTCATCATGAATGAACTGCACTCTCTGCGCCACACTCCACTCATCATGAATGAACCGCGCTCTGTGCGCCACACTCCACCCCTAATGAATGAACCGCGCTCTCTGCGCCACACTCCACTCCTAATGAATGAACCGCGCTCTCTGCGCCACACTCCACTCCTAATGAATGAACCGCGCTCTCTACGCCACACTCCACTCATCATGAATGAACCGCGCTCTCTGCGCCACACTCCACTCATCATGAATGAACCACGCTCACTGCGCCACACTCCACTCATTATGAATGAACCGCGCTCTCTGCGGCACACTCCACTCATTATGAATGAACCGCGCTCTCTGCGCCACACTCCACTCATTATGAATGAACCGCGCTCTCTGCGGCACACTCCACTCATTATGAATGAACCGCGCTCTCTGCGGCACACTCCACTCATTATGAATGAACCGCGCTCTCTGCGCCACACTCCACTCATTATGAATGAACCGCGCTCTCTGCGCCACACTCCACTCATTATGAATGAACCGCGCTCTCTGCGCCACGCTCCACTCATTATGAATGAACCGCGGCGTTCCGACTCCACGTGACAGAGAAGAAAGTAATATATGAAAGGACGGGAGAAGTGGGCATTAGTCTAATGTCACTCTAAAAATGTAACGCGCTCGGAAGGGAAGAGCGCACAAGAAAACAAAGGAAAAGAAAAGCATAATGAGAGTACAATACAGAGAGCATTCTACTGACCATAGTACAACACCGAGAGCATTTTACTGATCATAGTACAAAGCAGAGAGCATTCTACTGATCATAGTACAACACCGAGAGCATTTTACTGATCATAGTACAAAACGGAGAGCATTCTACTGATCATAGTACAACACCGAGAGCATTTTACTGATCATAGTACAAAACGGAGAGCATTCTACTGATCATAGTACAACACCGAGAGCATTTTACTGATCATAGTACAAAGCAGAGAGCATTCTACTGATTATAGTACAACACCGAGAGCATTTTACTGATCATAGTACAAAACGGAGAGCATTCTACTGATCATAGTACAACACCGAGAGCATTCTACTGATCATAGTACAAAAGAAAGAGCATTCTACTGATTAGACTACAAAACCAAGAGCATTCTACTAATCATAGAACAAAAGCAGAGAGCATTCTATTGACCATAGCACAAAACCGAGAGCATTCTATTGATCATAGTACAAAACCGAGAGCATTCTATTGATCATAGTACAAAACCGAGAGCATTCTATTGATCATAGTACAAAACCGAGAGCATTCTACTCAAAGTACAATACCGAGAGCATTCTACTGATCATAGTACAAAACCGAGAGCATTCTACTGATCATAGTACAAAACCAAGAGCATTCTACTGATCATAGTCCAAAACCGAGAGCATTCTACTCATAGTACAATACCGAGAGCATTCTACTGATCATAGTACAAAACAGGGAGCATTCTACTGATCATAGTACAAAGCAGAGAGCATTCTACTGATCATAGTACAAAACCGAGAGCATTCTACTAATCATGGAACAAAAGCAGAGAGCATTCTATTGACCATAGCACAAAACAGGGAGCATTCTACTGATCATAGTACAAAGCAGAGAGCATTCTATTGATCAAAGTGCAAAACCGAGAGCATTCTATTGATCATAGTACAAAACCGAGAGCATTCTATTGATCATAGTACAAAACCGAGAGCATTCTATTGATCATAGTACAAAATCGAGAGCATTCTATTGATCATAGTACAAAACCGAGAGCATTCTATTGATCATAGTACAAAACGGAGAGCATTCTATTGATCATAGTACAAAACCGAGAGCATTCTATTGATCATAATGCAAAACCGAGAGCATTCTACTGATCATAGTACAAAAGAAAGAGCATTCTACTGATCATAATACAAAACCGAGAGCATTCTACTGACCATTGTACAAAACAGAGAGCATTCTACTGATCATAGTACAAAAGAAAGAGCATTCTACTGATCATAGTGCAAAACCAAGAGCATTCTACAGATTATACTACAAAACCAAGAGCATTCTACTAATCATAGAACAAAAGCAGAGAGCATTCTATTGACCATAGCACAAAACCGAGAGCATTCTACCGATTATATTACAAAACCAAGAGCATTCTACTAATCATAGAACAAAAGCAGAGAGCATTCTATTGATCATAGTACAAAACCGAGAGCATTCTATTGATCATAGTACAAAACCGAGAGCATTCTATTGATCATAATCCAAAACCGAGAGCATTCTACTGATCATAGTACAAAAGAAAGAGCATTCTACTGATCATAGTACAAAACCGAGAGCATTCTACTGACCATTGTACAAAGCAGAGAGCATTCTACTGATCATAGTCCAAAAACCGAGAGCATTCTACTGATCATAGAACAAAAGCAGAGAGCATTCTATTGACCATAGCACAAAACAGGGAGCATTCTACTGATCATAGTACAAAGCAGAGAGCATTCTACTGATCAAAGTGCAAAACCGAGAGCATTTTATTGATCATAGTACAAAACCGAGAGCATTCTATTGATCATAGTACAAAACCGAGAGCATTCCACTGATCATAGTACAAAACCGAGAGCATTCTACTCATAATACAATACTGAGAGCATTCTACTGATCATAGTACAAAACCGAGAGCATTCTACTGATCATAGTACAAAACCGAGAGCATTCTACTGATCATAGCACAAAACCGAGAGCATTCTACTGATCATAGCACAAAACCGAGAGCATTCTACTGATCATAGCACAAAACCGAGAGCATTCTACTGATCATAGCACAAAACCGAGAGCATTCTACTGATCATAGTACAAAACCGAGAGCATTCTACTGATCATAGCACAAAACCGAGAGCATTCTACTGATCATAGTACAAAACCGAGAGCATTCTATTGATCATAGTACAAAACCGAGAGCATTCTATTGATCATAGTACAAAATCGAGAGCATTCTATTGATCATAGTACAAAACCGAGAGCATTCTATTGATCATAGTACAAAACGGAGAGCATTCTATTGATCATAGTACAAAACCGAGAGCATTCTATTGATCATAATGCAAAACCGAGAGCATTCTACTGATCATAGTACAAAAGAAAGAGCATTCTACTGATCATAATACAAAACCGAGAGCATTCTACTGACCATTGTACAAAAGAGAGCATTCTACTGATCATAGTACAAAAGAAAGAGCATTCTACTGATCATAGTGCAAAACCAAGAGCATTCTACAGATTATACTACAAAACCAAGAGCATTCTACTAATCATAGAACAAAAGCAGAGAGCATTCTATTGACCATAGCACAAAACCGAGAGCATTCTACCGATTATATTACAAAACCAAGAGCATTCTACTAATCATAGAACAAAAGCAGAGAGCATTCTATTGATCATAGTACAAAACCGAGAGCATTCTATTGATCATAGTACAAAACCGAGAGCATTCTATTGATCATAATCCAAAACCGAGAGCATTCTACTGATCATAGTACAAAAGAAAGAGCATTCTACTGATCATAGTACAAAACCGAGAGCATTCTACTGACCATTGTACAAAGCAGAGAGCATTCTACTGATCATAGTACAAAAACCGAGAGCATTCTACTGATCATAGAACAAAAGCAGAGAGCATTCTATTGACCATAGCACAAAGCAGGGAGCATTCTACTGATCATAGTACAAAGCAGAGAGCATTCTACTGATCAAAGTGCAAAACCGAGAGCATTTTATTGATCATAGTACAAAACCGAGAGCATTCTATTGATCATAGTACAAAACCGAGAGCATTCCACTGATCATAGTACAAAACCGAGAGCATTCTACTCATAATACAATACTGAGAGCATTCTACTGATCATAGTACAAAACCGAGAGCATTCTACTGATCATAGTACAAAACCGAGAGCATTCTACTGATCATAGCACAAAACCGAGAGCATTCTACTGATCATAACACAAAACCGAGAGCATTCTACTGATCATAGCACAAAACCGAGAGCATTCTACTGATCATAGCACAAAACCGAGAGCATTATACTGATCATAGTACAAAACCGAGAGCATTCTACTGATCATAGCACAAAACCGAGAGCATTCTACTGATCATAGTACAAAACCGAGAGCATTCTACTGATCATAGCACAAAACCGAGAGCATTCTATTGATCATAGTACAAAACCGAGAGCATTCTATTGATCATAGTACAAAACCGAGAGCATTCTACTGATCATAGTACAAAACCGAGAGCATTCTACTCATTGTACAATACTGAGAGCATTCTACTGATCATAGTACAAAACCGAGAGCCTTCTACTGATCATAGTACAAAACCAAGAGCATTCTACTGCTCATAGTACAAAACCGAGAGCCTTATACTGATCATAGTACAAAACCAAGAGCATTCTACTGATCATAGTACAAAAGAAAGAGCATTCTACTGATCATAGTACAAAACCGAGAGCATTCTACTGATCATAGTACAAAACTGAGAGCATTCTACTGATCATAGTACAGAACCGAGAGCATTCTACTGATCATAGTACAAAACCGAGAGCATTCTACTCATAGTACAATACCGAGACCATTCTACTGATCATAGTACAAAACAGAGAGCCTTCTACTGATCATAGTACAAAACCAAGAGCATTCTACTGATCATAGTACAAAAGAAAGAGCATTCTACTGATCATAGTACAAAACCGAGAGCATTCTACAGCTCATAGTACAAAACCGAGAGCCTTATACTGATCATAGTACAAAACCAAGAGCATTCTACTGATCATAGTACAAAAGAAAGAGCATTCTACTGATCATAGTACAAAACTGAGAGCATTCTACTGATCATAGTACAAAACTGAGAGCATTCTACTGATCATAGTACAGAACCGAGAGCATTCTACTGATCATAGTACAAAACCGAGAGCATTCTACTCATAGTACAATACCGAGACCATTCTACTGATCATAGTACAAAACCGAGAGCCTTCTATTGATAATAGTACAAAACCAAGAGCATTCTACTGATCATAGTACAAAAGAAAGAGCATTCTACTGATCATAGTACAAAACCGAGAGCATTCTACTGATCATAGTACAAAACCGAGAGCATTCTACTGATCATAGTACAAAACAGAGAGCATTCTACTGATCAAAGTGCAACACCGAGAGCATTCTACTGATCATAGTACAAAACCGAGAGCATTCTACTGATCATAGTACAAAACCAAGAGCATTCTACTAATCATAGTACAGAACCGAGAGCATTCTACTCCTCATAATGCAAAACTGAGAGCATTCTACTGATCATAGTACAAAACCGAGAGCATTCTACTCATAATACAATACTGAGAGCATTCTACTGATCATAGTGCAGAAACGAGAGCATTCTACTGATCATAGTACAAAACCGAGAGCATTCTACTGACCATTGTACAAAACAGAGCGCATTCTACTGATCATAATACAAAACCGAGAGCATTCTACTGCTCATAGTGCAGAAACGAGAGCATTCTACTGATCATAGTACAAAACCGAGAGCATTCTACTGATCATAATACAAAACCAAAAGCATTCTACTAACCATAGTACAAAACCGAGAGCATTCTACTGATCATAGTACAAAACCGAGAGCATTCTACTGCTCATAGTACAAAACCGAGAGCATTCTACTGATCATAGTACAAAACCGAGAGCATTCTACTGACCATAGTACAAAACCGAGAGCATTCTACTGATCATAGTACAAAACCGAGAGCATTCTACTGATCATAGCACAAAACCGAGAGCATTCTATTGATCATAGTACAAAACCGAGAGCATTCTACTGATCATAGTACAAAACCGAGAGCATTCTACTCATAGTACAATACCGAGAGCATTCTACTGATCATAGTACAAAACCGAGAGCCTTCTACTGATCATAGTACAAAACCGAGAGCCTTCTATTGATCATAGTACAAAAGAAAGAGCATTCTACTGATCATAGTACAAAACCGAGAGCATTCTACTGATCATAGTACAAAACCGAGAGCATTCTACTGATCATAGTGCAAAACCGAGAGCATTCTACTGCTCATAGTGCAAAACCAAGAGCATTCTACTGATCATAGTACAGAACCGAGAGCATTCTACTGATCATAGTACAAAACAGGGAGCATTCTACTAATCATAGAACAAAAGTAGAGAGCATTCTATTGACCATAGCACAAAACCAAGAGCATTCTATTGATCATAGTACAAAACCGAGAGCATTCTATTGATCATAGTACAAAACCGAGAGCATTCTATTGATCATAATGCAAAACCGAGAGCATTCTACTAATCATAGTACAAAAACCGAAAGCATTCTACTGATCATAGTACAAAACAGGGAGCATTCTAATAATCATAGAACAAAAGCAGAGAGCATTCTATTGACCATAGCACAAAACAGGGAGCAATCTACTGATCATAGTAAAAAACCGAGAGCATTCTACTGATCATAGTACAAAAACCGAGAGCATTCTACTGATCATAGTACAAAAGAAAGAGCATTCTACTGATCATAGTACAAAACCGAGAGCATTCTACTGATCATAGTACAAAACCGAGAGCATTCTATTGATCATAGTACAAAACAGGGAGCATTCTACTGATCATAGTGCAAAACCAAGAGCATTCTACTGATCATAGTACAAAACCGAGAGCATTCTACTGATCATAGTACAAAACCAAGAGCATTCTACTAATCATAGTACAGAACCGAGAGCATTCTACTCCTCATAATGCAAAACCGAGAGCATTCTACTGACCATAGTACAAAACCGAGAGCATTCTACTGACCATAGTACAAAACCGAGAGCATTCTACTGATCATAGTACAAAACCGAGAGCATTCTACTGATCATAGCACAAAACCGAGAGCATTCTACTGATCATAGTACAAAACCGAGAGCATTCTACTGATCATAGCACAAAACCGAGAGCATTCTATTGATCATAGTACAAAACCGAGAGCATTCTACTGATCATAGTACAAAACCGAGAGCATTCTACTCATAGTACAATACCGAGAGCATTCTACTGATCATAGTACAAAACCGAGAGCCTTCTACTGATCATAGTACAAAACCGAGAGCCTTCTATTGATCATAGTACAAAAGAAAGAGCATTCTACTGATCATAGTACAAAACCGAGAGCATTCTACTGATCATAGTACAAAACCGAGAGCATTCTACTGATCATAGTACAGAACCGAGAGCATTCTACTGATCATAGTACAAAACCGAGAGCATTCTACTCATAGTACAATACCGAGAGCATTCTACTGATCATAGTACAAAACCGAGAGCCTTCTATTGATCAAAGTACAAAACCAAGAGCATTCTACTGATCATAGTACAAAAGAAAGAGCATTCTACTGATCATAGTACAAAACCGAGAGCATTCTACTGATCATAGTACAAAACCGAGAGCATTCTACTGATCATAGTACAAAACAGAGAGCATTCTACTGATCAAAGTGCAACACCGAGAGCATTCTACTGATCATAGTACAAAACCGAGAGCATTCTACTGATCATAGTGCAGAAACGAGAGCATTCTACTGATCATAGTACAAAACCGAGAGCATTCTACTGACCATTGTACAAAGCAGAGCGCATTCTACTGATCATAATACAAAACCGATAGCATTCTACTGCTCATAGTACAAAACCGAGAGCATTCTACTGATCATAATACAAAACCAAGAGCATTCTACTAACCATAGTACAAAACCGAGAGCATTCTACTGCTCATAGTACAAAACCGAGAGCATTCTACTGCTCATAGTACAAAACCGAGAGCATTCTACTGATCATAGTACAAAACCGAGAGCATTCTACTGACCATAGTACAAAACCGAGAGCATTCTACTGTTCATAGTACAAAACCGAGAGCATTCTACTGATCATAGCACAAAACCGAGAGCATTCTATTGATCATAGTACAAAACCGAGAGCATTCTACTGATCATAGTACAAAACCGAGAGCATTCTACTCATAGTACAATACCGAGAGCATTCTACTGATCATAGTACAAAACCGAGAGCCTTCTACTGATCATAGTACAAAACCGAGAGCCTTCTATTGATCATAGTACAAAATAAAGAGCATTCTACTGATCATAGTACAAAACCGAGAGCATTCTACTGATCATAGTACAAAACCGAGAGCATTCTACTGATCATAGTGCAAAACCGAGAGCATTCTACTGCTCATAGTGCAAAACCAAGAGCATTCTACTGATCATGGTACAAAACCGAGAGCATTCTACTGGTCATAGTAAAAAAAACGAGAGCATTCTACTGATCATAGTACAAAACAGGGAGCATTCTACTAATCATAGAACAAAAGTAGAGAGCATTCTATTGACCATAGCACAAAACCAAGAGCATTCTATTGATCATAGTACAAAACCGAGAGCATTCTATTGATCATGGTACAAAACCGAGAGCATTCTATTGATCATAATGCAAAACCGAGAGCATTCTACTAATCATAGTACAAAAACCGAGAGCATTCTACTGATCATAGTACAAAACAGGGAGCATTCTACTAATCATAGAACAAAAGCAGAGAGCATTCTATTGACCATAGCACAAAACAGGGAGCATTCTACTGATCATAGTACAAAACCGAGAGCATTCTACTGATCATAGTGCAAAACCGAGAGCATTCTACTGATCATAGTGCAAAATCAAGAGCGTTCTACTGATCATAGTAAAAAACCGAGAGCATTTTACTGATCATAGTACAAAAACCGAGAGCATTCTACTGATCATAGTACAAAAGAAAGAGCATACTACTGATCATAGTACAAAACCGAGAGCATTCTACTGATCATAGTACAAAACCGAGAGCATTCTACTGATCATAGTGCAAAACCGAGAGCATTCTACTGGTCATAGTAAAAAAAACGAGAGCATTCTACTGATCATAGTACAAAACATGGAGCATTCTACTAATCATAGAACAAAAGTAGAGAGCATTCTATTGACCATAGCACAAAACCAAGAGCATTCTATTGATCATAGTACAAAACCGAGAGCATTCTATTGATCATAGTACAAAACCGAGAGCATTCTATTGATCATAATGCAAAACCGAGAGCATTCTACTAATCATAGTACAAAAACCGAGAGCATTCTACTGATCATAGTACAAAACCGAGAGCATTCTATTGATCATAGTACAAAACAGGGAGCATTCTACTGATCATAGTGCAAAACCAAGAGCATTCTACTGATCATAGTACAAAACCGAGAGCATTCTACTGATCATAGTACAAAACCAAGAGCATTCTATTGATCATAGTACAAAACCGAGAGCATTCTATTGATCATAGTACAGAACCGAGAGCATTCTACTCCTCATAATGCAAAACCGAGAGCATTCTACTGACCATAGTACAAAACCGAGAGCATTCTACTGAACATAGTACAAAACCGAGAGCATTCTACTGATCATAGCACAAAACCGAGAGCATTCTACTGATCATAGTACAAAACCGAGAGCATTCTACTGATCATAGCACAAAACCGAGAGCATTCTATTGATCATAGTACAAAACCGAGAGCATTCTACTGATCATAGTACAAAACCGAGAGCATTCTACTCATAGTACAATACCGAGAGCATTCTACTGATCATAGTACAAAACCGAGAGCCTTCTACTGATCATAGTACAAAACCGAGAGCCTTCTATTGATCATAGTACAAAAGAAAGAGCATTCTACTGATCATAGTACAAAACCGAGAGCATTCTACTGATCATAGTACAAAACCGAGAGCATTCTACTGATCATAGTGCAAAACCGAGAGCATTCTACTGGTCATAGTAAAAAAAACGAGAGCATTCTACTGATCATAGTACAAAACATGGAGCATTCTACTAATCATAGAACAAAAGTAGAGAGCATTCTATTGACCATAGCACAAAACCAAGAGCATTCTATTGATCATAGTACAAAACCGAGAGCATTCTATTGATCATAATGCAAAACCGAGAGCATTCTACTAATCATAGTACAAAAACCGAGAGCATTCTACTGATCATAGTACAAAACAGGGAGCATTCTACTAATCATAGAACAAAAGCAGAGAGCATTCTATTGACCATAGCACAAAACAGGGAGCATTCTACTGATCATAGTACAAAACCGAGAGCATTCTACTGATCATAGTGCAAAACCGAGAGCATTCTACTGATCATAGTGCAAAACCAAGAGCGTTCTACTGATCATAGTAAAAAACCGAGAGCATTCTACTGATCATAGTACAAAAGAAAGAGCATTCTATTGACCATAGCACAAAACCAAGAGCATTCTATTGATCATAGTACAAAACCGAGAGCATTCTATTGATCATAATGCAAAACCGAGAGCATTCTACCAATCATAGTACAAAAACCGAGAGCATTCTACTGATCATAGTACAAAACCGAGAGCATTCTATTGATCATAGTACAAAACAGGGAGCATTCTACTGATCATAGTGCAAAACCAAGAGCATTCTATTGATCATAGTACAAAACCGAGAGCATTCTACTGATCATAGTACAAAACCAAGAGCATTCTACTGATCATAGTAAAAAAACGAGAGCATTCTACTGATCATAGTACAAAACAGGGAGCATTCTACTAATCATAGAACAAAAGTAGAGAGCATTCTATTGACCATAGCACAAAACCAAGAGCATTCTATTGATCATAGTACAAAACCGAGAGCATTCTATTGATCATAGTACAAAACGAGAGCATTCTATTGATCATAATGCAAAACCGAGAGCATTCTACTAATCATAGTACAAAAACCGAGAGCATTCTACTGATCATAGTACAAAACCGAGAGCATTCTATTGATCATAGTACAAAACAGTGAGCATTCTACTGATCATAGTACAAAACAGAGAGCATTCTACTGATCAAAGTGCAACACCGAGAGCATTCTACTGATCATAGTACAAAACCGAGAGCATTCTACTGATCATAGTACAAAACCAAGAGCATTCTACTAATCATAGAACAAAAGCAGAGAGCATTCTATTGACCATAGCACAAAACCGAGAGCATTCTACCGATTATATTACAAAACCAAGAGCATTCTACCGATTATATTACAAAACCAAGAGCATTCTACTAATCATAGAACAAAAGCAGAGAGCATTCTATTGATCATAATACGAAACCGAGAGCATTCTATTGATCATAGTACAAAACCGAGAGCATTCTATTGATCATAATGCAAAACCGAGAGCATTCTACTGATCATAGTACAAAAGAAAGAGCATTCTACTGATCATAGTACAAAACCGAGAGCATTCTACTGACCATTGTACAAAGCAGAGAGCATTCTACTGATCATAGTACAAAAACCGAGAGCATTCTACTGATCATAGAACAAAAGCAGAGAGCATTCTATTGACCATAGCACAAAACAGGGAGCATTCTACTGATCATAGTACAAAGCAGAGAGCATTCTACTGATCAAAGTGCAAAACCGAGAGCATTTTATTGATCATAGTACAAAACCGAGAGCATTCTATTGATCATAGTACAAAACCGAGAGCATTCCACTGATCATAGTACAAAACCGAGAGCATTCTACTCATAATACAATACTGAGAGCATTCTACTGATCATAGTACAAAACCGAGAGCATTCTACTGATCATAGTACAAAACCGAGAGCATTCTATTGATCATAATGCGAAACCGAGAGCATTCTACTAATCATAGTACAAAAACCGAGAGCATTCTACTGATCATAGTACAAAACCGAGAGCATTCTATTGATCATAGTACAAAACAGGGAGCATTCTACTGATCATAGTGCAAAACCAAGAGCATTCTACTGATCATAGTACAAAACCGAGAGCATTCTACTGATCATAGTACAAAACCAAGAGCATTCTACTAATCATAGTACAGAACCGAGAGCATTCTACTCCTCATAATGCAAAACCGAGAGCATTCTACTGACCATAGTACAAAACCGAGAGCATTCTACTGACCATAGTACAAAACCGAGAGCATTCTACTGATCATAGTACAAAACCGAGAGCATTCTACTGATCATAGCACAAAACCGAGAGCATTCTACTGATCATAGTACAAAACCGAGAGCATTCTACTGATCATAGCACAAAACCGAGAGCATTCTATTGATCATAGTACAAAACCGAGAGCATTCTACTGATCATAGTACAAAACCGAGAGCATTCTACTCATAGTACAATACCGAGAGCATTCTACTGATCATAGTACAAAACCGAGAGCCTTCTACTGATCATAGTACAAAACCGAGAGCCTTCTATTGATCATAGTACAAAAGAAAGAGCATTCTACTGATCATAGTACAAAACCGAGAGCATTCTACTGATCATAGTACAGAACCGAGAGCATTCTACTGATCATAGTACAAAACCGAGAGCATTCTACTCATAGTACAATACCGAGAGCATTCTACTGATCATAGTACAAAACCGAGAGCCTTCTATTGATCAAAGTACAAAACCAAGAGCATTCTACTGATCATAGTACAAAAGAAAGAGCATTCTACTGATCATAGTACAAAACCGAGAGCATTCTACTGATCATAGTACAAAACCGAGAGCATTCTACTGATCATAGTACAAAACAGAGAGCATTCTACTGATCAAAGTGCAACACCGAGAGCATTCTACTGATCATAGTACAAAACCGAGAGCATTCTACTGATCATAGTGCAGAAACGAGAGCATTCTACTGATCATAGTACAAAACTGAGAGCATTCTACTGACCATTGTACAAAGCAGAGCGCATTCTACTGATCATAATACAAAACCGATAGCATTCTACTGCTCATAGTACAAAACCGAGAGCATTCTACTGATCATAATACAAAACCAAGAGCATTCTACTAACCATAGTACAAAACCGAGAGCATTCTACTGCTCATAGTACAAAACCGAGAGCATTCTACTGCTCATAGTACAAAACCGAGAGCATTCTACTGATCATAGTACAAAACCGAGAGCATTCTACTGACCATAGTACAAAACCGAGAGCATTCTACTGTTCATAGTACAAAACCGAGAGCATTCTACTGATCATAGCACAAAACCGAGAGCATTCTATTGATCATAGTACAAAACCGAGAGCATTCTACTGATCATAGTACAAAACCGAGAGCATTCTACTCATAGTACAATACCGAGAGCATTCTACTGATCATAGTACAAAACCGAGAGCCTTCTACTGATCATAGTACAAAACCGAGAGCCTTCTATTGATCATAGTACAAAATAAAGAGCATTCTACTGATCATAGTACAAAACCGAGAGCATTCTACTGATCATAGTACAAAACCGAGAGCATTCTACTGATCATAGTGCAAAACCGAGAGCATTCTACTGCTCATAGTGCAAAACCAAGAGCATTCTACTGATCATGGTAAAAAACCGAGAGCATTCTACTGATCATAGTACAAAACAGGGAGCATTCTACTAATCATAGAACAAAAGTAGAGAGCATTCTATTGACCATAGCACAAAACCAAGAGCATTCTATTGATCATAGTACAAAACCGAGAGCATTCTATTAATCATAATGCAAAACCGAGAGCATTCTATTGATCATAATGCAAAACCGAGAGCATTCTACTAATCATAGTACAAAAACCGAGAGCATTCTACTGATCATAGTACAAAACAGGGAGCATTCTACTAATCATAGAACAAAAGCAGAGAGCATTCTATTGACCATAGCACAAAACAGGGAGCATTCTACTGATCATAGTACAAAACCGAGAGCATTCTACTGATCATAGTGCAAAACCGAGAGCATTCTACTGATCATAGTGCAAAATCAAGAGCGTTCTACTGATCATAGTAAAAAACCGAGAGCATTTTACTGATCATAGTACAAAAACCGAGAGCATTCTACTGATCATAGTACAAAAGAAAGAGCATTCTACTGATCATAGTACAAAACCGAGAGCATTCTACTGATCATAGTACAAAACCGAGAGCATTCTACTGATCATAGTGCAAAACCGAGAGCATTCTACTGGTCATAGTAAAAAAAACGAGAGCATTCTACTGATCATAGTACAAAACATGGAGCATTCTACTAATCATAGAACAAAAGTAGAGAGCATTCTATTGACCATAGCACAAAACCAAGAGCATTCTATTGATCATAGTACAAAACCGAGAGCATTCTATTGATCATAGTACAAAACCGAGAGCATTCTATTGATCATAATGCAAAACCGAGAGCATTCTACTAATCATAGTACAAAAACCGAGAGCATTCTACTGATCATAGTACAAAACCGAGAGCATTCTATTGATCATAGTACAAAACAGGGAGCATTCTACTGATCATAGTGCAAAACCAAGAGCATTCTACTGATCATAGTACAAAACCGAGAGCATTCTACTGATCATAGTACAAAACCAAGAGCATTCTACTAATCATAGTACAGAACCGAGAGCATTCTACTCCTCATAATGCAAAACCGAGAGCATTCTACTGACCATAGTACAATACCGAGAGCATTCTACTGAACATAGTACAAAACCGAGAGCATTCTACTGATCATAGTACAAAACCGAGAGCATTCTACTGATCATAGCACAAAACCGAGAGCATTCTACTGATCATAGTACAAAACCGAGAGCATTCTACTGATCATAGCACAAAACCGAGAGCATTCTATTGATCATAGTACAAAACCGAGAGCATTCTACTGATCATAGTACAAAACCGAGAGCATTCTACTCATAGTACAATACCGAGAGCATTCTACTGATCATAGTACAAAACCGAGAGCCTTCTACTGATCATAGTACAAAACCGAGAGCCTTCTATTGATCATAGTACAAAAGAAAGAGCATTCTACTGATCATAGTACAAAACCGAGAGCATTCTACTGATCATAGTACAAAACCGAGAGCATTCTACTGATCATAGTGCAAAACCGAGAGCATTCTACTGGTCATAGTAAAAAAACGAGAGCATTCTACTGATCATAGTACAAAACATGGAGCATTCTACTAATCATAGAACAAAAGTAGAGAGCATTCTATTGACCATAGCACAAAACCAAGAGCATTCTATTGATCATAGTACAAAACCGAGAGCATTCTATTGATCATAATGCAAAACCGAGAGCATTCTACTAATCATAGTACAAAAACCGAGAGCATTCTACTGATCATAGTACAAAACAGGGAGCATTCTACTAATCATAGAACAAAAGCAGAGAGCATTCTATTGACCATAGCACAAAACAGGGAGCATTCTACTGATCATAGTACAAAACCGAGAGCATTCTACTGATCATAGTGCAAAACCGAGAGCATTCTACTGATCATAGTGCAAAACCAAGAGCGTTCTACTGATCATAGTACAAAAGAAAGAGCATTCTATTGACCATAGCACAAAACCAAGAGCATTCTATTGATCATAGTACAAAACCGAGAGCATTCTATTGATCATAATGCAAAACCGAGAGCATTCTACTAATCATAGTACAAAAACCGAGAGCATTCTACTGATCATAGTACAAAACCGAGAGCATTCTATTGATCATAGTACAAAACAGGGAGCATTCTACTGATCATAGTGCAAAACCAAGAGCATTCTATTGATCATAGTACAAAACCGAGAGCATTCTACTGATCATAGTACAAAACCAAGAGCATTCTACTGATCATAGTAAAAAAACGAGAGCATTCTACTGATCATAGTACAAAACAGGGAGCATTCTACTAATCATAGAACAAAAGTAGAGAGCATTCTATTGACCATAGCACAAAACCAAGAGCATTCTATTGATCATAGTACAAAACCGAGAGCATTCTATTGATCATAGTACAAAACGAGAGCAATCTATTGATCATAATGCAAAACCGAGAGCATTCTACTAATCATAGTACAAAAACCGAGAGCATTCTACTGATCATAGTACAAAACCGAGAGCATTCTATTGATCATAGTACAAAACAGTGAGCATTCTACTGATCATAGTACAAAACAGAGCATTCTACTGATCAAAGTGCAACACCGAGAGCATTCTACTGATCATAGTACAAAACCGAGAGCATTCTACTGATCATAGTACAAAACCAAGAGCATTCTACTAATCATAGAACAAAAGCAGAGAGCATTCTATTGACCATAGCACAAAACCGAGAGCATTCTACCGATTATATTACAAAACCAAGAGCATTCTACTAATCATAGAACAAAAGCAGAGAGCATTCTATTGATCATAATACGAAACCGAGAGCATTCTATTGATCATAGTACAAAACCGAGAGCATTCTATTGATCATAATGCAAAACCGAGAGCATTCTACTGATCATAGTACAAAAGAAAGAGCATTCTACTGATCATAGTACAAAACCGAGAGCATTCTACTGACCATTGTACAAAGCAGAGAGCATTCTACTGATCATAGTACAAAAACCGAGAGCATTCTACTGATCATAGAACAAAAGCAGAGAGCATTCTATTGACCATAGCACAAAACAGGGAGCATTCTACTGATCATAGTACAAAGCAGAGAGCATTCTACTGATCAAAGTGCAAAACCGAGAGCATTTTATTGATCATAGTACAAAACCGAGAGCATTCTATTGATCATAGTACAAAACCGAGAGCATTCCACTGATCATAGTACAAAACCGAGAGCATTCTACTCATAATACAATACTGAGAGCATTCTACTGATCATAGTACAAAACCGAGAGCATTCTACTGATCATAGTACAAAACCGAGAGCATTCTACTGATCATAGCACAAAACCGAGAGCATTCTACTGATCATAGCACAAAACCGAGAGCATTCTACTGATCATAGCACAACACCGAGAGCATTCTACTGATCATAGCACAAAACCGAGAGCATTCTACTGATCATAGTACAAAACCGAGAGCATTCTACTGATCATAGCACAAAACCGAGAGCATTCTACTGATCATAGTACAAAACCGAGAGCATTCTACTGATCATAGCACAAAACCGAGAGCATTCTATTGATCATAGTACAATACCGAGAGCATTCTACTGATCATAGTACAAAACCGAGAGCCTTCTACTGATCATAGTACAAAACCAAGAGCATTCTACTGCTCATAGTACAAAACCGAGAGCCTTATACTGATCATAGTACAAAACCAAGAGCATTCTACTGATCATAGTACAAAAGAAAGAGCATTCTACTGATCATAGTACAAAACCGAGAGCATTCTACTGATCATAGTACAAAACTGAGAGCATTCTACTGATCATAGTACAGAACCGAGAGCATTCTACTGATCATAGTACAAAACCGAGAGCATTCTACTCATAGTACAATACCGAGAGCATTCTACTGATCATAGTACAAAACCGAGAGCCTTCTACTTATCATAGTACAAAACCGAGAGCCTTCTATTGATCATAGTACAAAACCAAGAGCATTCTACTGATCATAGTACAAAAGAAAGAGCATTCTACTGATCATAGTACAAAACCGAGAGCATTCTACTGATCATAGTACAAAACCGAGAGCATTCTACTGATCATAGTACAAAACAGAGAGCATTCTACTGATCAAAGTGCAACACCGAGAGCATTCTACTGATCATAGTACAAAACCGAGAGCATTCTACTGATCATAGTACAAAACCAAGAGCATTCTACTAATCATAGTACAGAACCGAGAGCATTCTACTCCTCATAATGCAAAACTGAGAGCATTCTACTGCTCATAGTACAAAACCGAGAGCATTCTACTGCTCATAGTACAAAACCGAGAGCATTCTACTGATCATAGTACAAAACCGAGAGCATTCTACTGATCATAGCACAAAACCGAGAGCATTCTATTGATCATAGTACAAAACCGAGAGCATTCTACTGATCATAGTACAAAACCGAGAGAATTCTACTCATAGTACAATACCGAGAGCATTCTACTGATCATAGTACAAAACCGAGAGCCTTCTACTGATCATAGTACAAAACCGAGAGCCTTCTATTGATCATAGTACAAAAGTAAAAGCATTCTACTGATCATAGTACAAAACCGAGAGCATTCTACTGATCATAGTACAAAACCGAGAGCATTCTACTGATCATAGTGCAAAACCGAGAGCATTCTACTGCTCATAGTGCAAAACCAAGAGCATTCTACTGATCATGGTAAAAAACCGAGAGCATTCTACTGATCATAGTACAAAACAGGGAGCATTCTACTAATCATAGAACAAAAGTAGAGAGCATTCTATTGACCATAGCACAAAACAGGGAGCATTCTACTGATCATAGTACAAAACCGAGAGCATTCTACTGATCATAGTGCAAAACCGAGAGCATTCTACTGATCATAGTGCAAAATCAAGAGCGTTCTACTGATCATAGTAAAAAACCGAGAGCATTCTACTGATCATAGTACAAAAGAAAGAGCATTCTACTGATCATAGTACAAAACCGAGAGCATTCTACTGATCATAGTACAAAACCGAGAGCATTCTACTGATCATAGTGCAAAACCGAGAGCATTCTACTGGTCATAGTAAAAAAAACGAGAGCATTCTACTGATCATAGTACAAAACATGGAGCATTCTACTAATCATAGAACAAAAGTAGAGAGCATTCTATTGACCATAGCACAAAACCAAGAGCATTCTATTGATCATAGTACAAAACCGAGAGCATTCTATTGATCATAGTACAAAACCGAGAGCATTCTATTGATCATAATGCAAAACCGAGAGCATTCTACTAATCATAGTACAAAAACCGAGAGCATTCTACTGATCATAGTACAAAACCGAGAGCATTCTATTGATCATAGTACAAAACAGGGAGCATTCTACTGATCATAGTGCAAAACCAAGAGCATTCTACTGATCATAGTACAAAACCGAGAGCATTCTACTGATCATAGTACAAAACCAAGAGCATTCTACTAATCATAGTACAGAACCGAGAGCATTCTACTCCTCATAATGCAAAACCGAGAGCATTCTACTGACCATAGTACAATACCGAGAGCATTCTACTGAACATAGTACAAAACCGAGAGCATTCTACTGATTATAGTACAAAACCGAGAGCATTCTACTGATCATAGCACAAAACCGAGAGCATTCTACTGATCATAGTACAAAACCGAGAGCATTCTACTGATCATAGCACAAAACCGAGAGCATTCTATTGATCATAGTACAAAACCGAGAGCATTCTACTGATCATAGTACAAAACCGAGAGCATTCTACTCATAGTACAATACCGAGAGCATTCTACTGATCATAGTACAAAACCGAGAGCCTTCTACTGATCATAGTACAAAACCGAGAGCCTTCTATTGATCATAGTACAAAAGAAAGAGCATTCTACTGATCATAGTACAAAACCGAGAGCATTCTACTGATCATAGTACAAAACCGAGAGCATTCTACTGGTCATAGTAAAAAAACGAGAGCATTCTACTGATCATAGTACAAAACATGGAGCATTCTACTAATCATAGAACAAAAGTAGAGAGCATTCTATTGACCATAGCACAAAACCAAGAGCATTCTATTGATCATAGTACAAAACCGAGAGCATTCTATTGATCATAATGCAAAACCGAGAGCATTCTACTAATCATAGTACAAAAACCGAGAGCATTCTACTGATCATAGTACAAAACAGGGAGCATTCTACTAATCATAGAACAAAAGCAGAGAGCATTCTATTGACCATAGCACAAAACAGGGAGCATTCTACTGATCATAGTACAAAACCGAGAGCATTCTACTGATCATAGTGCAAAACCGAGAGCATTCTACTGATCATAGTGCAAAACCAAGAGCGTTCTACTGATCATAGAAAAAAACCGAGAGCATTCTACTGATCATAGTACAAAAACCGAGAGCATTCTACTGATCATAGTACAAAAGAAAGAGCATTCTATTGACCATAGCACAAAACCAAGAGCATTCTATTGATCATAGTACAAAACCGAGAGCATTCTATTGATCATAATGCAAAACCGAGAGCATTCTACTAATCATAGTACAAAAACCGAGAGCATTCTACTGATCATAGTACAAAACCGAGAGCATTCTACTCATAGTACAATACCGAGAGCATTCTACTGATCATAGTACAAAACCGAGAGCCTTCTACTGATCATAGTACAAAACCGAGAGCCTTCTATTGATCATAGTACAAAAGAAAGAGCATTCTACTGATCATAGTACAAAACCGAGAGCATTCTACTGATCATAGTACAAAACCGAGAGCATTCTACTGATCATAGTGCAAAACCGAGAGCATTCTACTGGTCATAGTAAAAAAACGAGAGCATTCTACTGATCATAGTACAAAACATGGAGCATTCTACTAATCATAGAACAAAAGTAGAGAGCATTCTATTGACCATAGCACAAAACCAAGAGCATTCTATTGATCATAGTACAAAACCGAGAGCATTCTATTGATCATAATGCAAAACCGAGAGCATTCTACTAATCATAGTACAAAAACCGAGAGCATTCTACTGATCATAGTACAAAACAGGGAGCATTCTACTAATCATAGAACAAAAGCAGAGAGCATTCTATTGACCATAGCACAAAACAGGGAGCATTCTACTGATCATAGTACAAAACCGAGAGCATTCTACTGATCATAGTGCAAAACCGAGAGCATTCTACTGATCATAGTGCAAAACCAAGAGCGTTCTACTGATCATAGAAAAAAACCGAGAGCATTCTACTGATCATAGTACAAAAACCGAGAGCATTCTACTGATCATAGTACAAAAGAAAGAGCATTCTATTGACCATAGCACAAAACCAAGAGCATTCTATTGATCATAGTACAAAACCGAGAGCATTCTATTGATCATAATGCAAAACCGAGAGCATTCTACTAATCATAGTACAAAAACCGAGAGCATTCTACTGATCATAGTACAAAACCGAGAGCATTCTATTGATCATAGTACAAAACAGGGAGCATTCTACTGATCATAGTGCAAAACCAAGAGCATTCTATTGATCATAGTACAAAACCGAGAGCATTCTACTGATCATAGTACAAAACCAAGAGCATTCTACTGATCATAGTAAAAAAACGAGAGCATTCTACTGATCATAGTACAAAACAGGGAGCATTCTACTAATCATAGAACAAAAGTAGAGAGCATTCTATTGACCATAGCACAAAACCAAGAGCATTCTATTGATCATAGTACAAAACCGAGAGCATTCTATTGATCATAGTACAAAACGAGAGCAATCTATTGATCATAATGCAAAACCGAGAGCATTCTATTGATCATAGTACAAAACGAGAGCAATCTATTGATCATAATGCAAAACCGAGAGCATTCTACTAATCATAGTACAAAAACCGAGAGCATTCTACTGATCATAGTACAAAACCGAGAGCATTCTATTGATCATAGTACAAAACAGTGAGCATTCTACTGATCATAGTACAAAACAGAGAGCATTCTACTGATCAAAGTGCAACACCGAGAGCATTCTACTGATCATAGTACAAAACCGAGAGCATTCTACTGATCATAGTACAAAACCAAGAGCATTCTACTAATCATAGAACAAAAGCAGAGAGCATTCTATTGACCATAGCACAAAACCGAGAGCATTCTACCGATTATATTACAAAACCAAGAGCATTCTACTAATCATAGAACAAAAGCAGAGAGCATTCTATTGATCATAATACGAAACCGAGAGCATTCTATTGATCATAGTACAAAACCGAGAGCATTCTATTGATCATAATGCAAAACCGAGAGCATTCTACTGATCATAGTACAAAAGAAAGAGCATTCTACTGATCATAGTACAAAACCGAGAGCATTCTACTGACCATTGTACAAAGCAGAGAGCATTCTACTGATCATAGTACAAAAACCGAGAGCATTCTACTGATCATAGAACAAAAGCAGAGAGCATTCTATTGACCATAGCACAAAACAGGGAGCATTCTACTGATCATAGTACAAAGCAGAGAGCATTCTACTGATCAAAGTGCAAAACCGAGAGCATTTTATTGATCATAGTACAAAACCGAGAGCATTCTATTGATCATAGTACAAAACCGAGAGCATTCCACTGATCATAGTACAAAACCGAGAGCATTCTACTCATAATACAATACTGAGAGCATTCTACTGATCATAGTACAAAACCGAGAGCATTCTACTGATCATAGTACAAAACCGAGAGCATTCTACTGATCATAGCACAAAACCGAGAGCATTCTACTGATCATAGCACAAAACCGAGAGCATTCAACTGATCATAGCACAACACCGAGAGCATTCTACTGATCATAGCACAAAACCGAGAGCATTCTACTGATCATAGTACAAAACCGAGAGCATTCTACTGATCATAGCACAAAACCGAGAGCATTCTACTGATCATAGTACAAAACCGAGAGCATTCTACTGATCATAGCACAAAACCGAGAGCATTCTATTGATCATAGTACAAAACTGAGAGCATTCTATTGATCATAGTACAATACCGAGAGCATTCTACTGATCATAGTACAAAACCGAGAGCCTTCTACTGATCATAGTACAAAACCAAGAGCATTCTACTGCTCATAGTACAAAACCGAGAGCCTTATACTGATCATAGTACAAAACCAAGAGCATTCTACTGATCATAGTACAAAAGAAAGAGCATTCTACTGATCATAGTACAAAACCGAGAGCATTCTACTGATCATAGTACAAAACTGAGAGCATTCTACTGATCATAGTACAGAACCGAGAGCATTCTACTGATCATAGTACAAAACCGAGAGCATTCTACTCATAGTACAATACCGAGAGCATTCTACTGATCATAGTACAAAACCGAGAGCCTTCTACTTATCATAGTACAAAACCGAGAGCCTTCTATTGATCATAGTACAAAACCAAGAGCATTCTACTGATCATAGTACAAAAGAAAGAGCATTCTACTGATCATAGTACAAAACCGAGAGCATTCTACTGATCATAGTACAAAACCGAGAGCATTCTACTGATCATAGTACAAAACAGAGAGCATTCTACTGATCAAAGTGCAACACCGAGAGCATTCTACTGATCATAGTACAAAACCGAGAGCATTCTACTGATCATAGTACAAAACCAAGAGCATTCTACTAATCATAGTACAGAACCGAGAGCATTCTACTCCTCATAATGCAAAACTGAGAGCATTCTACTGCTCATAGTACAAAACCGAGAGCATTCTACTGCTCATAGTACAAAACCGAGAGCATTCTACTGATCATAGTACAAAACCGAGAGCATTCTACTGATCATAGCACAAAACCGAGAGCATTCTATTGATCATAGTACAAAACCGAGAGCATTCTACTGATCATAGTACAAAACCGAGAGAATTCTACTCATAGTACAATACCGAGAGCATTCTACTGATCATAGTACAAAACCGAGAGCCTTCTACTGATCATAGTACAAAACCGAGAGCCTTCTATTGATCATAGTACAAAAGTAAAAGCATTCTACTGATCATAGTACAAAACCGAGAGCATTCTACTGATCATAGTACAAAACCGAGAGCATTCTACTGATCATAGTGCAAAACCGAGAGCATTCTACTGCTCATAGTGCAAAACCAAGAGCATTCTACTGATCATGGTAAAAAACCGAGAGCATTCTACTGATCATAGTACAAAACAGGGAGCATTCTACTAATCATAGAACAAAAGTAGAGAGCATTCTATTGACCATAGCACAAAACAGGGAGCATTCTACTGATCATAGTACAAAACCGAGAGCATTCTACTGATCATAGTGCAAAACCGAGAGCATTCTACTGATCATAGTGCAAAATCAAGAGCGTTCTACTGATCATAGTAAAAAACCGAGAGCATTCTACTGATCATAGTACAAAAACCGAGAGCATTCTACTGATCATAGTACAAAAGAAAGAGCATTCTACTGATCATAGTACAAAACCGAGAGCATTCTACTGATCATAGTACAAAACCGAGAGCATTCTACTGATCATAGTGCAAAACCGAGAGCATTCTACTGGTCATAGTAAAAAAACGAGAGCATTCTACTGATCATAGTACAAAACATGGAGCATTCTACTAATCATAGAACAAAAGTAGAGAGCATTCTATTGACCATAGCACAAAACCAAGAGCATTCTATTGATCATAGTACAAAACCGAGAGCATTCTATTGATCATAGTACAAAACCGAGAGCATTCTATTGATCATAATGCAAAACCGAGAGCATTCTACTAATCATAGTACAAAAACCGAGAGCATTCTACTGATCATAGTACAAAACCGAGAGTATTCTATTGATCATAGTACAAAACAGGGAGCATTCTACTGATCATAGTGCAAAACCAAGAGCATTCTACTGATCATAGTACAAAACCGAGAGCATTCTACTGATCATAGTACAAAACCAAGAGCATTCTACTAATCATAGTACAGAACCGAGAGCATTCTACTCCTCATAATGGAAAACCGAGAGCATTCTACTGACCATAGTACAAAACCGAGAGCATTCTACTGACCATAGTACAAAACCGAGAGCATTCTACTGATCATAGTACAAAACCGAGAGCATTCTACTGATCATAGCACAAAACCGAGAGCATTCTACTGATCATAGTACAAAACCGAGAGCATTCTACTGATCATAGCACAAAACCGAGAGCATTCTATTGATCATAGTACAAAACCGAGAGCATTCTACTGATCATAGTACAAAACCGAGAGCATTCTACTCATAGTACAATACCGAGAGCATTCTACTGATCATAGTACAAAACCGAGAGCCTTCTACTGATCATAGTACAAAACCGAGAGCCTTCTATTGATCATAGTACAAAAGAAAGAGCATTCTACTGATCATAGTACAAAACCGAGAGCATTCTACTGATCATAGTACAGAACCGAGAGCATTCTACTGATCATAGTACAAAACCGAGAGCATTCTACTCATAGTACAATACCGAGAGCATTCTACTGATCATAGTACAAAACCGAGAGCCTTCTATTGATCATAGTACAAAACCAAGAGCATTCTACTGATCATAGTACAAAAGAAAGAGCATTCTACTGATCATAGTACAAAACCGAGAGCATTCTACTGATCATAGTACAAAACCGAGAGCATTCTACTGATCATAGTACAAAACAGAGAGCATTCTACTGATCAAAGTGCAACACCGAGAGCATTCTACTGATCATAGTACAAAACCGAGAGCATTCTACTAATCATAGTGCAGAAACGAGAGCATTCTACTGATCATAGTACAAAACCGAGAGCATTCTACTGACCATTGTACAAAGCAGAGAGCATTCTACTGATCATAATACAAAACCGATAGCATTCTACTGATCATAATACAAAACCAAGAGCATTCTACTAACCATAGTACAAAACCGAGAGCATTCTACTGCTCATAGTACAAAACCGAGAGCATTCTACTGCTCATAGTACAAAACCGAGAGCATTCTACTGATCATAGTACAAAACCGAGAGCATTCTACTGACCATAGTACAAAACCGAGAGCATTCTACTGATCATAGTACAACACCGAGAGCATTCTACTGATCATAGTACAAAACCGAGAGCATTCTACTGATCATAGCACAAAACCGAGAGCATTCTATTGATCATAGTACAAAACCGAGAGCATTCTACTGATCATAGTACAAAACCGAGAGCATTCTACTCATAGTACAATACCGAGAGCATTCTACTGATCATAGTACAAAACCGAGAGCCTTCTACTGATCATAGTACAAAACCGAGAGCCTTCTATTGATCATAGTACAAAATAAAGAGCATTCTACTGATCATAGTACAAAACCGAGAGCATTCTACTGATCATAGTACAAAACCGAGAGCATTCTACTGATCATAGTGCAAAACCGAGAGCATTCTACTGCTCATAGTGCAAAACCAAGAGCATTCTACTGATCATTGTAAAAAACCGAGAGCATTCTACTGATCATAGTACAAAACAGGGAGCATTCTACTAATCATAGAACAAAAGTAGAGAGCATTCTATTGACCATAGCACAAAACCAAGAGCATTCTATTGATCATAGTACAAAACCGAGAGCATTCTATTGATCATAGTACAAAACCGAGAGCATTCTATTGATCATAATTCAAAACCGAGAGCATTCTACTAATCATAGTACAAAAACCGAGAGCATTCTACTGATCATAGTACAAAACAGGGAGCATTCTACTAATCATAGAACAAAAGCAGAGAGCATTCTATTGACCATAGCACAAAACAGGGAGCATTCTACTGATCATAGTACAAAACCGAGAGCATTCTACTGATCATAGTGCAAAACCGAGAGCATTCTACTGATCATAGTGCAAAATCAAGAGCGTTCTACTGATCAAAGTAAAAAACCGACAGCATTCTACTGATCATAGTACAAAAACCGAGAGCATTCTACTGATCATAGTACAAAAGAAAGAGCATTCTACTGATCATAGTACAAAACCGAGAGCATTCTACTGATCATAGTACAAAACCGAGAGCATTCTACTGATCATAGTGCAAAACCGAGAGCATTCTACTGACCATAGTGCAAAACCAAGAGCGTTCTACTGATCATAGTAAAAAACCGAGAGCATTCTACTGATCATAGTACAAAACATGGAGCATTCTACTAATCATAGAACAAAAGCAGAGAGCATTCTATTGACCATAGCACAAAACAGGGAGCATTCTACTGATCATAGTACAAAACCGAGAGCATTCTACTGATCATAGTGCAAAACCGAGGGCATTCTACTGACCATAGTGCAAAACCAAGAGCGTTCTACTGATCATAGTAAAAAACCGAGAGCATTCTACTGATCATAGTACAAAAACCGAGAGCATTCTACTGATCATAGTACAAAAGAAAGAGCATTCTATTGACCATAGCACAAAACCAAGAGCATTCTATTGATCATAGTACAAAATAAAGAGCATTCTACTGATCATAGTACAAAACCGAGAGCATTCTACTGATCATAGTACAAAACCGAGAGCATTCTACTGATCATAGTGCAAAACCGAGAGCATTCTACTGCTCATAGTGCAAAACCAAGAGCATTCTACTGATCATTGTAAAAAACCGAGAGCATTCTACTGATCATAGTACAAAACAGGGAGCATTCTACTAATCATAGAACAAAAGTATAGAGCATTCTATTGACCATAGCACAAAACCAAGAGCATTCTATTGATCATAGTACAAAACCGAGAGCATTCTATTGATCATAGTACAAAACCGAGAGCATTCTATTGATCATAATTCAAAACCGAGAGCATTCTACTAATCATAGTACAAAAACCGAGAGCATTCTACTGATCATAGTACAAAACAGGGAGCATTCTACTAATCATAGAACAAAAGCAGAGAGCATTCTATTGACCATAGCACAAAACAGGGAGCATTCTACTGATCATAGTACAAAACCGAGAGCATTCTACTGATCATAGTGCAAAACCGAGAGCATTCTACTGATCATAGTGCAAAATCAAGAGCGTTCTACTGATCATAGTAAAAAACCGACAGCATTCTACTGATCATAGTACAAAAACCGAGAGCATTCTACTGATCATAGTACAAAAGAAAGAGCATTCTACTGATCATAGTACAAAACCAAGAGCATTCTACTGATCATAGTACAAAACCGAGAGCATTCTACTGATCATAGTGCAAAACCGAGAGCATTCTACTGGTCATAGTAAAAAAAAAGAGAGCATTCTACTGATCATAGTACAAAACATGGAGCATTCTACTAATCATAGAACAAAAGCAGAGAGCATTCTATTGACCATAGCACAAAACAGGGAGCATTCTACTGATCATAGTGCAAAACCGAGAGCATTCTACTGACCATAGTGCAAAACCAAGAGCGTTCTACTGATCATAGTAAAAAACCGAGAGCATTCTACTGATCATAGTACAAAAACCGAGAGCATTCTACTGATCATAGTACAAAAGAAAGAGCATTCTATTGACCATAGCACAAAACCAAGAGCATTCTATTGATCATAGTACAAAACCGAGAGCATTCTATTGATCATAATGCAAAACCGAGAGCATTCTACTAATCATAGTACAAAAACCGAGAGCATTCTACTGATCATAGTACAAAACCGAGAGCATTCTATTGATCATAGTACAAAACAGGGAGCATTCTACTGATCATAGTGCAAAACCAAGAGCATTCTACTGATCATAGTACAAAACCAAGAGCATTCTACTGATCATAGTAAAAAAACGAGAGCATTCTACTGATCATAGTACAAAACAGGGAGCATTCTACTAATCATAGAACAAAAGTAGAGAGCATTCTATTGACCATAGCACAAAACCAAGAGCATTCTATTGATCATAGTACAAAACCGAGAGCATTCTATTCATCATAGTACAAAACCGAGAGCATTCTATTGATCATAATGCAAAACCGAGAGCATTCTACTAATCATAGTACAAAAACCGAGAGCATTCTACTGATCATAGTACAAAACCGAGAGCATTCTATTGATCATAGTACAAAACAGTGAGCATTCTACTGATCATAGTACAAAACAGAGAGCATTCTACTGATCATAGTACAAAACCGAGAGCATTCTACTGATCATAGTGCAGAACCGAGAGCATTCTACTGATCATAGTACAAAACCGAGCGCATTCTACTGATCATAGTACAAAACCGAGCGCATTCTACTGATCATAGTACAAAGCAGAGAGCACTGCACTGATCATAGTACAAAAAATGAGAGCATTCTACTGATCATAGTACAAAACCAAGAGCATTCTACTGATCATAGTGCAGAACCAAGAGCATTCTACTGATCATAGTGCAGAAACGAGAGTATTCTACTGATCATAGTACAAAACCGAGAGCATTCTACTGACCATTGTACAAAGCAGAGCGCATTCTACTGATCATAATACAAAACCAAGAGCATTCTACTAACCATAGTACAAAACCGAGAGCATTCTACTGCTCATAGTACAAAACCGAGAGCATTCTACTGCTCATAGTACAAAACCGAGAGCATTCTACTGATCATAGTACAAAACCGAGAGCATTCTACTGACCATAGTACAAAACCGAGAGCATTCTACTGATCATAGTACAAAACCGAGAGCATTCTACTGACCATAGTACAAAACCGAGAGCATTCTACTGATCATAGTACAAAACCGAGAGCATTCTACTGATCATAGCACAAAACCGAGAGCATTCTACTGATCATAGTACAAAACCGAGAGCATTCTACTGATCATAGCACAAAACCGAGAGCATTCTATTGATCATAGTACAAAACCGAGAGCATTCTACTGATCATAGTACAAAACCGAGAGCATTCTACTCATAGTACAATACCGAGAGCATTCTACTGATCATAGTACAAAACCGAGAGCCTTCTACTGATCATAGTACAAAACCGAGAGCCTTCTATTGATCATAGTATAAAAGAAAGAGCATTCTACTGATCATAGTACAAAACCGAGAGCATTCTGCTGATCATAGTATAAAACCGAGAGCATTCTACTGATCATAGTGCAAAACCGAGAGCATTCTACTGATCATAGTGCAAAACCAAGAGCATTCTACTGATCATGGTAAAAAACCGAGAGCATTCTACTGATCATAGTACAAAACAGTGAGCATTCTACTAATCATAGAACAAAAGTAGAGAGCATTCTATTGACCATAGCACAAAACCAAGAGCATTCTATTGATCATAGTACAAAACCGAGAGCATTCTATTGATCATAATGCAAAACCGAGAGCATTCTACTAATCATAGTACAAAAACCGAGAGCATTCTACTGATCATAGTTGAAAACAGGGAGCATTCTACTAATCATAGAACAAAAGCAGAGAGCATTCTATTGACCATAGCACAAAACAGGGAGCATTCTACTGATCGTAGTACAAAACCGAGAGCATTCTACTGATCATAGTGCAAAACCGAGAGCATTCTACTGATCATAGTGCAAAACCAAGAGCGTTCTACTCATCATAGTAAAAAACCGAGAGCATTCTACTGATCATAGTACAAAACAGGGAGCATTCTACTAATCATAGAACAAAAGCAGAGAGCATTCTATTGACCATAGCACAAAACCGAGAGCATTCTATTGATCATAGCACAAAACCGAGAGCATTCTATTGATCATAATGCAAAACCGAGAGCATTCTATTGATCATAGTACAAACCCAGAGCATTCTATTGATCATAATGCAAAACCGAGAGCATTCTATTGATCATAATGCAAAACCGAGAGCATTCTATTGATCATAGTACAAAACCGAGAGCATTCTATTGATCATAGTACAAAACCGAGAGCATTCTATTGATCATAATGCAAAACCGAGAGCATTCTACTAATCATAGTACAAAAACCGAGAGCATTCTACTGATCATAGTACAAAACAGGGAGCATTCTACTGATCATAGTACAAAACCGAGAGCATTCTACTGATCATAGTACAAAACCGAGAGTCTTCTACTGATCATAGTACAAAAGCAAGAGCATTCTACTAATCATAGTACAGAACCGAGAGCATTCTACTCCTCATAATGCAAAACTGAGAGCATTCTACTGATCATAGTACAAAACAGAAAGCATTCTACTGATCATAGTACAAAACCGAGAGCATTCTACTGATCATAGTACAAAACCGAGAGCCTTCTACTGATCATAGTACAAAGCCGACAGCCTTCTATTGATCATAGTACAAAACCAAGAGCATTCTACTAATCATAGTACAGAACCGAGAGCATTCTACTCCTCATAATGCAAAACTGAGAGCATTCTACTGATCATAGTACAAAACCGAGAGCATTCTACTGATCATAGTGCAGAAACGAGAGCATTCTACTGATCATAGTGCAGAAACGAGAGCATTCTACTGATCATAGTACAAAACCGAGAGCATTCTACTGACCATTGTACAAAGCAGAGCGCATTCTACTGATCATAATACAAAACCGAGAGCATTCTACTGCTCATAGTACAAAACCGAGAGCATTCTACTGCTCATAGTACAAAACCGAGAGCATTCTACTGATCATAGTACAAAACCGAGAGCATTCTACTGCTCATAGTACAAAACCGAGAGCATTCTACTGCTCATAGTACAAAACCGAGAGCATTCTACTGATCATAGTACAAAACCGAGAGCATTCTACTGACCATAGTACAAAACCGAGAGCATTCTACTGACCATAGTGCAAAACCGAGAGCATTCTACTGATCATGGTACAACACCAAGAGCATTCTACTGATCATAGTACAAAACCGAGAGCATTCTACTGATCATAGTACAAAACAGAGAGCATTCTACTGATCATAGTACATAACCGAGACTATTCTACTGATCATAGTGCAAAACCGAGAGCATTCTACTGACCATAGTACAAAACAGAGAGAATTCTACTGATCATAGTACAAAACAGAGAGCATTCTACTGATCATAGTACATAACCGAGACTATTCTACTGATCATAGTACAAAACTGAGAGCATTCTACTGATCAAAATGAAAAACCGAGAGCATTCTACTGATCATAGTACAAAACTGAGAGCATTCTACTGATCAAAATGAAAAACTGAGAGCATTCTACTGATCAAAATGAAAAACTGAGAGCATTCTACTGATCATAGTACATAACCGAGACTATTCTACTGATCCTGGTACAAAACCGAGAGCATTCTACTGATCATAGTACAAAATCGACAGCACTCCACTGATCATAGTACAAAACTGAGAGCATTCTACTAATCACAGTACAAAACCGAGAGCATTCTACTGACCATAGTGCAAAACCAAGAGTATTCTACTGACCATAGTGCAAAACGAGAGCATTCTACTGACTATAGTGCAAAACCGAGAGCATTCTACTGATCATAGTACAAAACAGAGAGCTTTCTACTGATCATATGTCCATTAAGAACATGCTAGTGGTCTCCATACAATGAAGAATAAGGAGATCTAGAGATCTATGAACTGCAATTACAGTATAAGGCACAGAGCATTCTCGTGATCCCAGGACAGAATAGAGAGCATTTTAGTGATCCCAGTACAGAGCAAAGTGCAGAGTCTAGCAATTCCAGTACAAAGCAGAAAACATTCTATCGATTGCAGTATTGAACAGAGAACATTTTAGTGACACCAGTACAGAATAAAGAGCATTCTAGTGATTACAGTAGACAATAGAGAGCATTCTAGTGCTATGTGCACAAAATAGAGCATTCTAATAAAAAGGGTATAAAGCAAAGAGCATTTTATTGATGACAGTACAATGCAAAATAGAGAGCTTTACATTACATCTTGTACAAAGTTAGAGAGCATTCTAATTATTCAAGAATAAAATAGAGAGCATTTTCGTGTTCCCAGTTCAAATATAGAGACCATTCTAATAATTCTAGCAGAAGGTTAGAGAGAGCATTCTAGTTATTCAAATACAAAGCAGAAAGCATTCCAGTAATCAGAGTACAAATCATAGAGCATTCTAGTGATCACAGCTTCATTAGTGGTCTGCATACAATACAAAGAGCGTTAAGCGTTCTCTGTACAGTACAGGGAGCATCTGTTCCTCCATCTACAATACAGAGAGTAAGAAGAATATGTTTTTGCCTTCGCAGACTTTGCGCTTCAGTTTGGTTTCTTCTTCCTCGTGTCTCGATGGGTCATTTACACATTTATCACTGTCTGCCTCTATGAGGAGTCTCCTGGTGATTGTGCAATTGATGTTCTCTTCAATTTCCTCCTTCCTTTTGTCACTTCTCGATCCATGCACAGAGTCACGCCGGGGCCGGCAATTCGAGCATTTGGTGCAGTTTGCTTCTTATGGGCGAGTGCTGCTATTTTTTGGAATTACTTCTTATTTCTTTGTGATACAAACAGATTATTCAGAACGATCTGGAACAGGGACACATCATTATGTGGCTGCGCAGGTCCAGGTCTGTTGATCAATTTGGGGAAAGTGGGACCTGAATATTTGCTGGAAATAATAGGTTTTGGAGCAGGGGTGTAGATTTGCCGGCAGAGAGAAATTGGGTCATATGAGCTGATAATAGGGTGTCGGGGGGAGATAACAAGCCACCGCCTTGGACTGGTTATTATCTCCGTGTGAAGGAAAGCCAAGCATAGGCTACTTTCACACATCCGGTTGGAGCAGTGCGGCTCAGTCCGGCTGTGAAACCTATGCAACGGATGCGGCGAAAACACCGTATCCTTTGCATAAGTTTTTACATGTGGCCCGTCCAGTTTTTTCCGGTTGCGGCACGCTACTGAGCATGCGCAGTGGAAGAAACCGCATGCGGCGGCCGGATGCGTTTTTTTCCGCATCGCGCCGCATCCGGCGTCCATAGGCATGCATTGAAAAATGCGCCGCTGCGGCGCGATGCGTTTTTTTTTGCCGGAGCAAAAAACGTGCCAGGGAACGTTCCATCCGGCCGCGGCATTGGCTAAATCTGCCGCATGCGGCAAAAAACGGACTGAACGCAAGCCCATGCGGCACAATACGGCACTAATGTAAGTCTATGCAAAAAAAACCCCGCAATCGGCAGCAAAAAAACGGTTGCGGTTTTTCTGCAGAGCGCCGTATTGTGCCGCAGAGCAAAAACCGGATGTGTGAAAGTAGCCTAAGGCTGCTCCTGCACGTGGCCTCACGTGTCTTCCACGGTGGCTTCTACTGGGAAAATGTGTCTTTCCGTGGATCACACTTCCCCATGTGTCTAGGGAAGGGGGAAAGGGAAAGGAAAGCCTGTGTCTAGGGAAGGGGAGATGGTGACCCCTGACCAAGCCTACCACATAGCTTTTGCACCTATGCGCCAAGCCGGATACCTGACCCTGGCTGAGCCTGAAGTAGGTCCTAAGTAGGGAGCGTATGGGATGAGTGGGGAAGTACCAAGCGAACGGTGAAAGGGAAAGGAAAGCCTGTGTCTAGGGAAGGGGGAGATTGTAACCCCTGACCAAGCCTACCACATAGCTTCCACACCTATGCGCCAAGCCGGATACCTGACCCTGGCTGAGCCTGAAGTAGGTCCTAAGTAGAGAGCGGATGGGATGAGCGGGGAAGTACCAAGGGATCAGTGAAAGGGAAGGGGAACCTTGTGTTTAAGGAAGGGGGAGATGGTGACCCCTGACCAAGCCTGCCACATAGCTTCCGCACCTATGCGCCAAGCCGGGTACCTGACCATGGCTGACCCTGAAGTAGGCCCTAAGTAGGGACCAGCTGGAATTAGCGAGAAGTACCAAGCGAATGGTGAATGGGAAGCAAAATCCTGTGTCTGGGAAAGGAGGAGATGGTGACCCCTGACCAAGCCTACTACTGGCCCCTGGCTTCCCTCACCGCCCTAGATAGGTGCAGAACCTATGCGCCCAGCTGGATACCTGACCCTGGCTGACCCTGAAGTAGGCCCTAAGTAGGGAGCGGATGGGATGAGCCGGGAAGTACCAAGCGAATGGTGAATAGGAAGCGAAATCCTGTGTCTGGGAAAGGAGGAGATGGTGACCTCTGACAAAGCCTACTACTGGCCCCTGGCTTCCCTCACCGCCCTAGATAGGTGCAGAACCTATGCGCCCAGCTGGATACCTGACCCTGGCTGACCCGGAAGTATGCCCCAAGTAGGGAGCTGATGGGATGAGTGGGGAAGTACCAAGCGAACAGTGAGAGGGAAGGAAACCCTATGTCTAGGGAAGGGGGAGCTGGTGACCACTGAGCAAGCCTACCACTATGCACTGATCTGGATACCTGACCCTAACTGACCCTGAATTAGGCCCTAGGTAGGGATCCCACTAAGCACTAAAGACACAGGGATAACAAACAGGGAAAGTGAACGAACAACTTATCTCCAGATGACTCAGGAAGAGGAACTGCAACAACCACAAAGTTTCTCCAGATGAATACAAGCCGACTGCTTGCACTGAAGACTTGTAAAAGGGTATAAGAGCTATCACCAGCACCGACTAATAGGAAGTGAAGGTATATAAAGATGTGACGCCCTGGGCAAGCCAGGGGTCACAGGTCATGCACCATCACACCCTACATCCCAGTTAGGAACATCAAAGCTAAACAAAAATCCTTGTTGCCTTCCTCCAGAGGCTGGGGTTCACACCAGGGGGTGGGCCAGGCGGTTGGCTCCGCCCACCGAGGAGTTCACAGCTCTGGAGGCGGGAAAAACCAGGCAGTCCAGTGAGGGACGTGAAGGAGTAAACAAGCAGAAGAGTTCAGCTAGGGAGGTGAAGGAGTAAACAGCTAAGATGAGCTAAGGAAGTGAAAGTAGTGAAGTGAAGTGGAAGTGGTAAAGGAGGAGTAGGAGAAGCTGAAGGAAAGTGAGAACAGTTACAGAAAGGAAGCTTGAAGTGTGTCCAGCTGTGTGCAGGACGGAGTCAGCAAGGTCAGCAACAGTGGTGATTGTCTGAAGGGGTGACCGTTTGGAAGTTCCTGGAAGGACCGCGGACGGGTAGTGACCCGGCGGTCTGGAGCATCGCACGAAAGGACAGTCAGCACCAGGGCAGGGGCCTCTCGGACCCCGGCAAGGCTAGGAGTCGCCAAACTTGCCAAATCCGTCAGTGAAGGGGACGTAGATCCCCCAACAACCAAGTCCCGAGTGAAGGCAACAGCCCAACCTGTACAACAGAGACACTGCCACCGCCAGGGCACCAGTTTCTGAGGGCCAGCGCCTGCGGGCAAAGAGTAGAGCTCCTCCGGTCCAACTTGAAGCCGGGGAGCGGGTTACCGGTGGGAACCCATCGCGACCAACAGACAACATTAGGTGCAAGGAAAAGGGACATCACCGCTACCGACTGGGTGAGCAAGTGCAGCCGTCCGTGGGACCGACCAACCAGCCGTTTGTTTACCGAGAACTGTGTCACTGTCTCAGGCTGAGTGAGTACCACAGTGCCGCAAGGCACAGCGCTGCCCCCGCGTCCCTGCGCCCACCAGGCCCTGCATCCTACATATCATCACCGGGCCCCGGGATCACCAACCCCCTACCCACGGAGGGGCAACACAACACCTAGCTGCTCTACATCACCACCCCCGGGATCCCCGTATTGAGCAGCGGTGGTGCTACAAATCACCACAACCGTGGGTGGCGTCACGGACATTATCCCAACATCCCAAATCCCCTTTCACTCACGGGCGAGGAGCGTCGCTCGAGAACCCCCGGGATCCGGCCCACAGCTTGAGCCACCACTGAGCAGCGGCAGCCGCCGGACCCGAGCAGAAGGGGTGAGCGTAGTGTGCTGACACCCTCCTCCCCGCCCGCGACAAAGACACCAAGGGAGGTACTGATGAAAAGCATCCGAAAGGCTGAGGAACTCAGCAGGGTACTAAAGGGAAAGGGATGAAAACCAAGCAGAAATAATAGAAGTTCAAGGAGGAGTTTGTGCAGCCAAATGCTGTAAACCTCTATAACCAGACACCACAAGACTGTCACTCTTGACACATCCATGACAGCCAACCATTATTCTGGATCCATTCCTTTACCAGATGGAAGAGATGATACATCTGAGACCTGATGGGTTTGTCCACCTTGAACCACTAGTCATGGTCTCTGTTGGCTCATGAAAAAGCTGTCACCCTCCCTAAACAAGTAGGAATATCTGCTTTTAACTTCTCAACTTGGTATAGTCCTATACGGTCAGGTTAGGCATTTTGCAACTCATGTATTAGGTATTGTGCGAAAATTTCTGCCCATTCAGCAGCTCGGAGTTTCTCTCCATCAGGAGATATTGTCAGGTAAGCCTCGATGTCCTCCTCAGGTGTCATCCTCAGGTGTCTTCCTCAGGTGCCAACCTCAGGTGCCAACCTCAGATGTCATCCTCAGGTGTCATCCTCAGGTGTCATCCTCAGGTGTCATCCTCAGGTCTCTTACTCAGGTGCCGTCCTCAGGTGTCATCCTCAAGTAGCATCCTCAAGTAGCATCCTCAAGTAGCATCCTCAAGTAGCATCCTCAAGTAGCATCCTCAGGTAGCATCCTCAGGTGCCGTCATCAGGTGCCGTCCTCAGGTACCGTCCTCAGGTGCCGTCCTCAGGTACCGTCCTCAGGTGCTGTCCTCAGGTGCCGTCCTCAGGTGCCGTCCTCAGGTGTCGTCCTTTGTATAACTCTCTGCACAGACTCCCTTACTTACGGTGGAACGTGCTCCGACACTTACTACTATTACCAACCAGGTACCTAATCCCCTCCTTCATGGCACTTGAGTAGCTGTGTACGGTGGCAGCAGATTTTATCCAGGACATACCCACTTTTCAGCAGCACAAACAGTCTATTCCAATCATCAGAGAACGGTCTCTCACAAATCCAGCCAATGGCAATACTTCCAGAATATTTTATTTTTTTGTGCCCGCATCCTCCACCAAATATGAGAACAGTCTTCTGCATTATGTGGTTGAAAACCAAAACAAGTTCAATGTACCGCCATTCAGAGCAGATTTCCTCACCTATATATAACTTAAACAATGCTATATTCAATGACTATAGGTCACAGGATGACTTATGTATCAGGGCCCTACTAGCTATACATACAGAGGTGACATAAGTATTAAACACGTTAACAATTTTCTAAGTAAATATATCTCTAAAGCTGCCATTGACATGAAATCCTCAACAGATATCGGTAACAACCCATCCAATCCATACAGGCATAGAAATCAAACTATAGATGTCCATAAATTAAGTTATATGTAATAATGAGAAATGACACAGGGAAAAAGTATTGAACACAGGAAGAAAGAGAGGAGTAAAATGCCATGGAAAGTCCTGACATCAGCTAAAATCTATCAGTAATTAGAAATCAATGCTGCCGATTACTGAAAAACAATATCAGTTGGTTCAATTGATGGCCTATAAAAAGGGGTCTCATTGCCCAGGTGCCACACAAGAAACATCTCATGATGGGTAAAACCAGTGAGCTGTCTCAAGACCTGACAACCGTATTGTTGCAAAATACTGTATACTGATGTCATTGATTCCAGAAGAATTTCTAAACTACTGAAGGCTCCAGGGACTGTTGGAGCCATAATCCGGAAATGGAAAGAACATAATTTCACCAATAAAGCGGCTATGACCAGGTGCTCCCTGCAAGATTTCAGATAAAGGACTGAAAAGAACTATCAGACGAGTTTTCCAAGAGCCAGGGACAGCTGTGGAGGCTACAGAAAGACCTGGAATCAGCAGGTACCATTTTTTCACAGAAAACAGTAAGTAATGCACTCCCCCTCCATGGCCTGTACGCACGCTCCTGGATGCACGCTCAATACACAAAACTCCATGGCTTAACAAACAGTTTGGACAACATTTAGTGAAGCCTGTGAAATACTGGGAGAATGTAGTCTGGTCAGATGACACCAAAACAGAACTTTTTGGAGGCCATAATACACACCAGGTTTGGAGATCAAAAGGTAAATCACTCAAAAAATACCAGCACCAGTGAAATGTGGAGGTGGGAACATCATAGTGTGGGGCTGTTTTTCAGCAGGGGGCACTGGTAAATGTCATATAATTGAAGGAAGGATGAATGTAGTGAGACATTACTGATAAAAATCTGCTGCCATCTACCAGGATGATGAAGATGAAATGAGGGTGGACATTTCAGCAGACAATGATCCCAAACACACAGCCAAGGAAAGAAAATAAATCTGCTAGAATGGCCGAGCCGATCACCAGAGCTGAATCCAATAGAAAATATTTAGGAGGAACTAAAGCTCAGAGGTCATAGAAGGAGCCGGAACCTGCAGCATGTGAGGACTGTGTGCGGAAGAATGGGCCAAAAACTCACCTGAGCAATGCAGGCGACTAGTGTCTCCATACACGATGTGAGGAGTGTGTGCGGAAGAATGGGCCAAAATCCACCTGAGCAATGCAGATAACTAGTGTCTCCATACAGGATATGAGGAGTGTGTGCGGAAGAATGGTCCAAAATCCACCTGAGCAATACAAGCGAATAGTGTATCCTTACAGGATGTGATGAGTGTGTGCGGAAGAATGGGCCAAAATCCACCTGAGCAATGCAGGTGACTAGTGTCTCCATACAGGATGTGAGGAGTATGTGTGGAAAAATGGGCCAAAATCCACCTGAACAACGCAGGACACTAGTGTCGTCATACAGGATGTGAGGAGTGTGTGTGTAAGAATGGGCCAAAATCCACCTGAGCAATGCAGGCGACTAGTGTCTCCATACAGGATGTGAGGAGTGTGTGCGGAAGAATGGGCCAAAATCCACCTGAGCAATGCAGGTGTGACGCCCTGGGCAAGCCAGGGGTCACAGGTCATTACACCACCACACCCTACACCTCAGTTAGGGACACCAAAGCTACCAAAATCCTTGTTGCCTTCCTCCAGAGGCTGATGTTCACACCAGGGGGTGGGCCAGGCAGTTGGCTCCGCCCACCGAGGAGTTCACAGCTCTGGAGGCGGGAAAACCAGGCAGTCAGCTCAAGGAAGAGCTTGAGAGCAGAGGAGTGTTAGAGTTGAAAGTGAAAGGAAGCAAAGTGAAGTGGCAAAGGAGGAAAGAAAAGTGACAGTTGTAAAGCCTGAAGTTGGTCCGGGTGTGTGCCCCGGGCTGAGAGACAGCAAGGTCAGCAGACGACGGTGACTGTCTGGAGGGGTGACTGCTCGGAAGTTCCTGGAAGGACCGCGGACGGGTGGTGACCCGGCGGTCTGGAGCAGTGGACAAAGGACAGTCAGCACCAGGGCAGGGGCCTCTCGGACCCCGGCAAGGCTAGGAGTCGCCATAAGTTGCCAAATCTGTCAGTGAAGGGGACGCAGATCCCCCAACAACCAAGTCCCGATTGAAGGCAACAGCTCAACCATTACAGTAGAGACACCGCCACCGCCAGGGCACCAGTTTCTCAGGGCCAGCGCCTGCGGGCAAAGAGTAGAGCTCCTCCGGTCCAGCTTGAAGCCGGGGAGCGGGTTACCGGTGGGGACCCATCGAAACCATCAACAACATTAGGTGCAGGAAAAGGGACATCACCGTCACCTACTGGGGAAGCAAGTGCAGCCGTCCGTGGGAACCGTCTTCCCAGCCGTGTGGTTTACCGAGAAACTGTGTCATCGTCTCAGGCTGAGTGAGTACCACAGTGCCGCAAGGCACAGCGCTGCCCCCGCGTCCCTGCGCCCACCAGGCCCTGCATCTCACATCTCATCACCGGGACCCGGGATCACCAACCCCTACCCACGGAGGGGCAACACAACAACTCGCTGCTATATACCATCACTCCGGGGACCCCCATATAGAGCAGCGGTGGTGAAATCACCACAACCGTGGGTGGCGTCACGGACAATAGACTATATCCCAAAACCCAATCCCCTTTCACTCACGGGCGAGGAGCGCCGCTCGAGAACCCCCGGGATCCGGCCCACAGCTCGAGCCACCACTGAGCAGCAGCAGCCGGACCCGAGCAGAGGGGTGAGCGCAGTGATGACACCCTCCTCCCCGCCCGCGACACAGGCGACTAGTGTCTCCATACAGGATGTGAGGAGTGTGTGTGGAAGAATGGGCCAAAATCCACCTGAGCAATGCAGGCGACTAGTGTCTCCATACAGGATGTGAGGAGTGTGTGCGGAAGAATGGGCCAAAATCCACCTGAGCAATGCAGGCGACTAGTGTCTCCATACAGGATGTGAGGAGTGTGTGTGGAAGAATGGGCCAATATCCACCTGAGCAATGCAGGTGACTAGTGTCTCCATACAGGATGTGAGGAGTGTGTGTGGAAGAATGGTCCAAAATCCACCTGAGCAATGCAGGCGACTAGTGTCTCCATACAGGATGTGAGGATTGTGTGTGGAAGAATGGGCAAATATCCACCTGAGCAATGCAGGCGACTAGTGTCTCCATACAGGATGTGAGGAGTGTGTGTGGAAGAATGGGCCAAAATCCACCTGAGCAATGCAGGCGACTAGTGTCTCCATACAGGATGTGAGGAGTGTGTGTGGAAGCATGGGCCAAAATCCACCTGAGCAATGCAGGCGACTAGTGTCTCCATACAGGAGGTGAGGAGTGTGTGTGGAAGAATGGACCAAAATCCACCTGAGCAATGCAGGCGACTAGTATCTCCATACAGGATGTGAGGAGTGTGTGTGGAAGAATGGGCCAAAATCCACCTGAGCAATGCAGGTGACTAGTGTCTCCATACAGGATGTGAGGAGTGTGTGTGGAAGCATGGACCAAAATCCACCTGAGCAATGCAGGCGACTAGTATCTCCATACAGGATGTGAGGAGAGTGTGCGGAAGAATGGGCCAAAATCCACCTGAGCAATGCAGGCGACTAGTGTCTCCATACAGGATGTGAGGAGTGTGTGTGGAAGAATGGGCCGAAATCCACCTGAGCAATGCAGGTGACTAGTGTCTCCATACAGGATGTGAGGAGTGTGTGTGGAAGAATGGGCCAAAATTCACCTGAGCAATGCAGGCGACCAGTGTCTCCATACAGGATGTGAGGAGTGTGTGTGTGGAAGAATGGGCCAAAATCCACCTGAGCAATGCAGGCGACTAGTATCTCCATACAGGATGTGAGGAGTGTGTGTGTGGAAGAATGGGCCAAAATCCACCTGAGCAATGCAGGCGACTAGTGTCTCCATACAGGATGTGAGGAGTGTGTGCGGAAGAATGGGCCAAAATCCACCTGAGCAATGCAGGCGACTAGTGTCTCCATACAGGATGTGAGGAGTGTGTGCGGAAGAATGGGCCAAAATTCACCTGAGCAATGCAGGTGACTAGTGTCTCCATACAGGATGTGAGGAGTGTGTGCGGAAGAATGGGCCAAATCCACCTGAGCAATGCAGATGATTAGTGTCTCCATACAGGATGTGAGGAGTGTGTGCGGAAGAATGGGCCAAAATCCACCTGAGCAATGCAGGCGACTAGTGTCTCCATACAGGATGTGAGGAGTGTGTGTGGAAGAATGGGCCAAAATCCACCTGAGCAATGCAGGTGACTAGTATCTCCATACAGGAGGCAGAAATTCATTTTAATAGCCCCTTTTCTCACATATGTAGATTATTTACGGGTTTAGTTGATATAATACATGGCGGTAATCTGTAACATCGTCCATGATAAATGGTGCCTGTAAATGTGGTGCATTTTCCGGCTTCTCGGATATGCACCTTACACAGGCAGCGCAGCACAGTAATGGCGGCCAGCGGGGGAGCGCGGGAGGCGATTAAACCCTCATTAAAAACATATTATAGAAATAAAGTGTAATTTACATCTTTGTATAGCGCAGATGAGACGGGATGACACTTCCCGGGTGATTGGCAGCGGAAAGTATACATCGTGTTACAGAGAATTACCGCGCTCTCGGCGTATGTCATCCACGTACCGCCTGAAATAGAACCGGCATAATCCGATATTTATCGCACGAATCGCACGGGCGTCCATCATGGATCACGTTGACGTCATTTCATGTGTGCCTGGCGCTATTTTTGGCACCAAATTCACCGGAAACCCCATGATTAGTCAACGGGATCCATTTATGGCTCCGGAGAAGACAATGGAAACTCGGAGAAGCCAAGTATTAAACATTGCGCAACAGTTCTTACATCTGCCCCGAATAGTTATGTGAGACCGGCCCAAACCTAAGGGAGATTCAGTTTGGCGCCGCTCCTAGTAGTCATCATGGGGCCGGCAATTTGCACACTGACACCCATGTGCCGACCGGTTGCTCTTCCTAATTCAATGTTGAGTGAAAGCCTACGGCCCTTGCTTCATTGAGAAGATAGGAACTGTGTCGCGAACCAGCCAGGGGGGTCACTCGGACGTCCCTCCGCTCGTTCGTCGACCTGTCAATCTGTGACAAAACCGCACCTCGCGGCCCCACCCTGACGTGTAACATGTTGGAGCCACACGATACGACCTCGTCACTTCCACCAACACGCAACGTTCCACACCTCCAAGGGTTCAGTAAGGTCCACCTGGCACAGTGTATAACGACATCCCCTGTCCACGCGGGCACAGGCAAACACAGGGAGGGAGATAGAGATGGCCGCACATCCTCCGGCAGGCCCCCCGCTCGCTCTTAACCCCGACATACCGACATATCCTTTCCACTAGCCCCAGTGAAACAGGACTCTCTCGACCAGTCCAGTAGACTACCACCAGTTCCTCAGATATAGGCCTGGTCCATTAGGACTATATCAGGCCAGAAACCAGCCCAGGTAGCGTGTAATGTTAAACCGAGCTCACAAATATGGGGTTCAGGGATCGAGATAAAAGCGCACCTCAAGATTAAATTATATATTTAATCGCCATATGGGCACACTAGATAATACACTAGATACAGATATTATGTCCGAAATACAGTTCCGGGTAAGATATGGTTGCTCAGATGGATCAGTTACCTTATTTCTTATGATTAGGCCTGGTGCTGGCTCGGCACAGGGGAGTTGATGTGGAGCAACTGGTTTCCTTGTGACTTCCCCACACGCTACACGACATGACCTCTCACCGAAAAGACACCCTCAAAATGTCCGCTCTGATTTTTATGCACCTGCAAACCTCCCACTTTTCTCTGGTCTTCTGCGGCACATCACGACACGATGCCCTTAAAAACAGAAGCATAAATTATAATAAATGAATATAAATAATTGCCCTATGCTGTACCCCTGAAAAAATAATTGCCCCTGAACAAAATATGACTCCCACACTGTCCATCTTATAGTACACGCCCTCCACACTCTTCTCTCCTTTTCATACTGGGCCCCTCTTCACACTGTCCTCTACACTGTGTCCCCCTATACTTCCCAGTCTATATATTGTGCACCCCTTCACACTCCCCCTGCACTGTCTCCTCCTTGTGGTGCTCTCCCATGTTCCCCTTTCTCTACCCTGCCCCTCACACTACCCAGGATCTATACTGTGCACCCTCATACTTTTCTCCCAACATGTCCCTTCACACGTTTTTCCAATCATGCATTTCTCCCCCATACAGTCTCCTCACACATTCCCCATCCCCACTCCCCCTACTGTTGATCACACATTCCCCCTCTCCACTTCCCCTACTGTTGATCACACATTCCCCCTCTCCGCTCCCCCCTACTGTTGATCACACATTCCCCCTCTCCGCTCCCCCTACTGTTGATCACACATTCCCCCTCTCCGCTCCCCATACTGTTGATCACACATTTCTCCTCTCCGCTCCCCCTACTGGTCATCACACATTCTCCCTCTCCGTTCCCCATACTGTTGATCACACATTCCCCCTCTCCGCTCCCCCTACTGTTGATCACACATTCCCCCTCTCCACTCCCCCTACTGTTGATCACACATTCCCCCTCTCCGCTCCCCATACTGTTGATCACACATTCCCCCTCTCCGCTCCCCCTACTGTTGATCACACATTCCCCCTCTCCGCTCCCCCTACTGTTGATCACACATTCCCCCTCTCCGCTCCACATACTGTTGATCACACATTCCCCCTCTCCGCTCCCCCTACTGTTGATCACACATTCCCCCTCTCCGCTCCCCCTACTGTTGATCACACATTCCCCCTCTCCACTCCCCATACTGTTGATCACACATTGCCCCTCTCCGCTCCCCCTACTGTTGATCACACGTTCCCTCTCTCCGCTACCCCATACTGTCGATCACACATTCCCTCTCTCCGCTTCCCATACTGTTGATCACACATTTCTCCTCACCACTCCCCATACAGTCTCCTCACACATTTTCCCTCCCCACTCCCCATACTGTGGATCACACATTCCCCCTCTCTGGTACCTATTCTGTTGATCACACATTCCCTCTCTCCGCTCCCCATACTGTCGATCATACATTCCCCTTCTTCACTCCCCATACAGTCTCCTCACACATTCCCCCTCTCTGTTTCCCATACAGTCTCCTTACATATTCCTCTTCTCCACTCCCCATACTGTTGTTAGGTTGACCAATAGGTGACATATGTTGCCAGCGATGACCAAATGTGGAGGGAGTCCCAGGCCCCCCCTCAGCTTCTCTCAGCCTTAATGAGATACAGACAAGAGACTGGTATCTGCACATAAGCAAGAGATGTGCGCTCCAAAGACTAGTTCATTTTCACACATACAGGGTTTATCAAGCTAATAGGGGCGTAGCTATGACGTATACAAAGAATACGTTTCTGTTTCTCAGCAAAGCATAAATGAGTTTCGATTCTTGGTGTAAGCGTAACATTGCATTTCTCAGTAAAAGCATAAACTATATTTCTAAAAAACAGCATAACTCTCTCATTGCTCTTGAGTAGGCGCAAGTCTTATCTCTCTGTTCTTTTGGCAAGACATAACATTCAGAGTCCTTGAATCCGCTCTCAGCGTCTGAACCTAGCTGGGCTTGTAAGACACCTGGCAGAGTAGCATGAATGTCCATCTATTCAATTTTAGTTAACTCTTTCCTTATACTGTCAATCAACACATTCCCCCTCTCCGCTCCCCATACAGTCTCCTCACATATTCTCCATTTCCGCTCCCCATACTGTTCACACATTCCCCCTCTCAACCCCCTATACTGTCAATCACATATATTCCCCCTCTCTGCTCCCCATGCCATCTCACCATACATTCCCCCCACATCCTCCATAAACTCTCCCCCCACTTTCTCCTATATTGTCCCCTTACACATATCCATCCTCATGCTGTCCTCTTACAATAAATTACATTAAATATATTCAGGTCCAGGGGAGAGAGGACGTTACCAGGCCGACGTTCACCGTGCCTGTGCGGTGCAGCAGAGTGACGTCACCGTCGTGATCAGAGGACCAGATCATGCTGATGATGTCACTATGACCCAAAACTGCCAGTCAGGGCTTCAATTGTACTTGTGTCAGGAGGAGGCAAAATACAGCCGCCGGGAAGGCACCTGGGACCACCGCATCGGTGGCCTAACACCACCCCTTACCGGCTGCGCTGAGGGCAAATGCCCTCTGTACTTACCCTAGATACATCTCTGCCCAAACTAACACAGACACAAGACTGGACACTCCCTAAAATCATACAAGACCGACACCCTAAACTAATACAGACCCCCAGACCAGATCCAAACTCATACTAACCCCCCAAAAAAACCGAATACAGACCCCAGACCAGACCCTCTATCTATAAATATATATGTACAGACCCCAGACCAGATCCTCTCTATATAAATATCTATGTACAGACCCCAGACCAGATCCTCTATATATAAATATATATGTACAGACCCCAGACCAGACCCTCTATATATAAATATATATGTACAGACTCCAGACCAGATCCAAACTCATACTACCCCCCCCAAAAAAAAAAACGAATACAGACCCCAGACTATACTGCTAAATATATAGGGACCCCAGACCAGAAGTCCAAATACAGACTATCCAGTGCCCAAATACAAAATCAGGACCCCAAATACGTTATACATAGACTCAAGGCCTGATCCCCAAAATACAGAACCCAAATCAGGACCCCTAAATGTAAAGAGACCCCAGATCAGATCCTCTATATATAAATATATATGTACAGACCCCAGACCAGACCCTCTATATATAAATATAAATGTACAGGCCCCAGACCAGATCCTCTATATATAAATAAATATGTACAGGCCCCAGACCAGATCCTCTCTATATATAAATATATATGTACAGGCCCCAGACCAGATCCTCTCTATATAAATATATATGTACAGGCCTCAGACCAGATCCTCTATATATAAATATGTATGTACAGGCCCCAGACCAGATCCTCTATATATAAATATATATGTACAGGCCCCAGACCAGACCCTCTATATATAAATATATATGTACAGGCCTCAGACCAGATCCTCTATATATAAATATATATGTACAGGCCCCAGACCAGATCCTCTATATATAAATATATATGTACAGGCCCCAGACCAGATCCTCTATATATAAATATATATGTACAGACCCCAGACCAGATCCTCTCTATATAAATATATATATACAGGCCCCAGACCAGATCCTCTATATATAAATATATATGTACAGACCCCAGACCAGATCCTCTATATATAAATATATATGTACAGGCCCCAGACCAGATCCTCTCTATATAAATATATATGTACAGGCCTCAGACCAGATCCTCTCTATATAAATATATATGTACAGACCCCAGACCAGATCCTCTCTATATAAATATATATGTACAGGCCCCAGACCAGATCCTCTCTATATAAATATATATGTACATGCCCCAGACCAGATCCTCTCTATATAAATATAAATGTACAGGCCCCAGACCAGACCCTCTATATATAAATATAAATGTACAGGCCCCAGACCAGATCCTCTATATATAAATAAATATGTACAGGCCCCAGACCAGATCCTCTCTATATAAATATATATGTACAGGCCTCAGACCAGATCCTCTATATATAAATATGTATGTACAGGCCCCAGACCAGATCCTCTATATATAAATATATATGTACAGGCCCCAGACCAGACCCTCTATATATAAATATATATGTACAGGCCCCAGACCAGATCCTCTATATATAAATATATATGTACAGACCCCAGACCAGATCCTCTATATATAAATATATATGTACAGGCCCCAGACCAGATCCTCTCTATATAAATATATATGTACAGGCCTCAGACCAGATCCTCTCTATATAAATATATATGTACAGGCCCCAGACCAGACCCTCTATATATAAATATATATGTACAGACCCCAGACCAGATCCTCTCTATATAAATATCTATGTACAGACCCCAGACCAGATCCTCTATATATAAATATATATGTACAGACCCCAGACCAGACCCTCTATATATAAATATATATGTACAGGCCCCAGACCAGATCCTCTATATATAAATATATATGTACAGACCCCAGACCAGATCCTCTATATATAAATATATATGTACAGGCCCCAGACCAGATCCTCTCTATATAAATATATATGTACAGGCCTCAGACCAGATCCTCTATATATAAATATATATGTACAGACCCCAGACCAGATCCTCTATATATAAATATGTATGTACAGGCCCCAGACCAGATCCTCTATATATAAATATATATGTACAGGCCCCAGACCAGATCCTCTCTATATAAATATATATGTACAGGCCCCAGACCAGATCCTCTATATATAAATATATATGTACAGGCCTCAGACCAGATCCTCTATATATAAATATATATGTACAGACCCCAGACCAGATCCTCTCTATATAAATATATATGTACAGGCCCCAGACCAGACCCTCTATATATAAATATATATGTACAGGCCCCAGACCAGACCCTCTATATATATAAATATATATGTACAGGCCCCAGACCAGATCCTCTATATATAAATATATATGTACAGACCCCAGACCAGATCCTCTATATATAAATATATATGTACAGGCCCCAGACCAGACCCTCTATATATAAATATATATGTACAGGCCTCAGACCAGATCCTAAATATATATGTACAGGCCCCAGACCAGATCCTCTCTATATAAATATATATGTACAGGCCCCAGACCAGACCCTCTATATATAAATATATATGTACAGGCCCCAGACCAGATCCTCTATATATAAATATATATGTACAGGCCCCAGACCAGATCCTCTATATATAAATATATATGTACAGGCCCCAGACCAGATCCTCTATATATAAATATATATGTACAGGCCCCAGACCAGACCCTCTATATATAAATATAAATGTACAGGCCCCAGACCAGATCCTCTATATATAAATAAATATGTACAGGCCCCAGACCAGATCCTCTCTATATAAATATATATGTACAGGCCTCAGACCAGATCCTCTATATATAAATATGTATGTACAGGCCCCAGACCAGATCCTCTATATATAAATATATATGTACAGGCCCCAGACCAGACCCTCTATATATAAATATATATGTACAGGCCCCAGACCAGATCCTCTATATATAAATATATATGTACAGACCCCAGACCAGATCCTCTATATATAAATATATATGTACAGGCCCCAGACCAGATCCTCTCTATATAAATATATATGTACAGGCCTCAGACCAGATCCTCTCTATATAAATATATATGTACAGGCCCCAGACCAGACCCTCTATATATAAATATATATGTACAGACCCCAGACCAGATCCTCTCTATATAAATATCTATGTACAGACCCCAGACCAGATCCTCTATATATAAATATATATGTACAGACCCCAGACCAGACCCTCTATATATAAATATATATGTACAGGCCCCAGACCAGATCCTCTATATATAAATATATATGTACAGACCCCAGACCAGATCCTCTATATATAAATATATATGTACAGGCCCCAGACCAGATCCTCTCTATATAAATATATATGTACAGGCCTCAGACCAGATCCTCTATATATAAATATATATGTACAGACCCCAGACCAGATCCTCTATATATAAATATGTATGTACAGGCCCCAGACCAGATCCTCTATATATAAATATATATGTACAGGCCCCAGACCAGATCCTCTCTATATAAATATATATGTACAGGCCCCAGACCAGATCCTCTATATATAAATATATATGTACAGGCCTCAGACCAGATCCTCTATATATAAATATATATGTACAGACCCCAGACCAGATCCTCTCTATATAAATATATATGTACAGGCCCCAGACCAGACCCTCTATATATAAATATATATGTACAGGCCCCAGACCAGACCCTCTATATATATAAATATATATGTACAGGCCCCAGACCAGATCCTCTATATATAAATATATATGTACAGACCCCAGACCAGATCCTCTATATATAAATATATATGTACAGGCCCCAGACCAGACCCTCTATATATAAATATATATGTACAGGCCTCAGACCAGATCCTAAATATATATGTACAGGCCCCAGACCAGATCCTCTCTATATAAATATATATGTACAGGCCCCAGACCAGACCCTCTATATATAAATATATATGTACAGGCCCCAGACCAGATCCTCTATATATAAATATATATGTACAGGCCCCAGACCAGATCCTCTATATATAAATATATATGTACAGGCCCCAGACCAGACCCTCTATATATAAATCAATCAAATCAAATAAGCTTTATTGGCAGGACCAAATACAAATTAGTTTTGCCAAAGCAAGTGTACATTAGGGCCTGGGGCTGTGGGGATGGTGGGTGGGGATTGTAGGAAGGATGGATGGGGCACATCCAGGGTGGGGACTGTGGGGGCACTTCTAGGATGGGGGCTATGGAAGTCCATGGCTTATGATGGGGCATATCCACGGTGGGGACTGTGGTAACGGTGGATGGGGCATATCCAGGGTGGGGATATAAATATATATGTACAGGCCTCAGACCAGATCCTCTCTATATAAATATATATGTACAGGCCCCAGACCAGATCCTCTCTATATAAATATATATGTACAGGCCCCAGACCAGATCCTCTCTATATAAATATATATGTACAGGCCCCAGACCAGATCCTCTATATATAAATATATATGTACAGGCCCCAGACCAGACCCTCTATATATATAAATATATATATACAGGCCTCAGACCAGATCCTCTCTATATAAATATATATGTACAGGCCCCAGACCAGATCCTCTCTATATAAATATATATGTACAGGCCCCAGACCAGATCCTCTCTATATAAATATATATGTACAGACCCCAGACCAGATCCTCTATATATAAATATATATGTACAGGCCCCAGACCAGACCCTCTATATATAAATATATATGTACAGGCCTCAGACCAGATCCTCTATATATAAATATATATGTACAGGCCCCAGACCAGATCCTCTCTATATAAATATATATGTACAGGCCCCAGACCAGATCCTCTATATATAAATATATATGTACAGGCCCCAGACCAGACCCTCTATATATAAATATATATGTACAGGCCCCAGACCAGATCCTCTATATATAAATATATATGTACAGGCCCCAGACCAGATCCTCTATATATAAATATATATGTACAGGCCCCAGACCAGATCCTCTATATATAAATATATATGTACAGGCCCCAGACCAGATCCTCTCTATATAAATATATATGTACAGGCCCCAGACCAGATTCTCTCTATATAAATATATATGTACAGGCCCCAGACCAGATCCTCTCTATATAAATATATATGTACAGGCAGGGCCGGATTAAGGTTGGTGGGGGCCCCTGGGCAGAAAATCTGGTGGGGGCCCAATAACGTTAACATTTTAACCATAACAGTAGAGCACGAACTGTAGCATTTAGATATAAATACTGCACCTCAGTCTCACATTCCCCCTCCTCAGCATACTGTGCCCTCCATACTGTGCCCTCACACTGGCCCCCATGCTGCCCCTTCTCTATACTGCCTACCTCCTTCACTATCCAGTCACTATACTGCACCTTAGCCTTGCATTCCCCTCCGCAGCATACTGTGCCCTCCATACTGTGCCCTCACATTGGCCACCATGCTGCCCCTTCTCTATACTGCCTACCTCCTTCACTATCCAGTCACTATACTGCACCTTAGTCTTGCATTCCCCTCCGCAGCATACTGTGCCCTCCATACTGTGCCCTCACATTGGCCACCATGCTGCCCCTTCTCTATACTGCCTACCTCCTTCACTATCCAGTCACTATACTGCACCTTAGTCTTGCATTCCCCTCCGCAGCATACTGTGACCTCCATACTGTGTCCTCACACTGGCCACCATGCTGCTCCTTCTCTATACTGCCTACCTCCTTCACTATCCAGTCACCATACTGCACCTCAGTCTCACATTCCCCCTCCTCAGTATACTGTGTCCTCACACTGGCCACCATGCTGCCCCTTCTCTATGCTGCCTACCTGCTTCATTATCCAGTCACTATACTGTATCTCCGTCTCACTTTCCCCCTTCTCAGCATCCTATGCCCTCCATACTGTGCCCTCACACTGGCCACCATGCCGCCCCTTCTCTATACTGCCTACCTCCTTCACTATCCAGTCACCATACTGCACCTCAGTCTTACATTCCCCTCCGCAGCATACTGTGTCCTCCATACTGTGCCCTCACACTGGCCACCATGCTGCCCCTTCTCTATACTACCTACCTCCTTCACTATACAGTCACTATACTGCACCTCAGTCTCACATTCCCCCTCCTCAGCATACTGTGCCCTCCATACTGTGCCCTCACACTGGCCACCATGCTGCCCCTTCTCTATACTACCTACCTCCTTCACTATACAGTCACCATACTGCACCTCAGTCTTACATTCCCCTCCGCAGCATACTGTGTCCTCCATACTGTGCCCTCACACTGGCCACCATGCTGCCCCTTCTCTATACTACCTACCTCCTTCACTATACAGTCACTATACTGCACCTCAGTCTCACATTCCCCCTCCTCAGCATACTGTGTCCTCCATACTGTGCCCTCACACTGGCCACCATACTGCCCCTTCTCTATACTGCTTATCCCCCCTCCCCCACTACCCAGTCTCCATTCTATGCCCCGCACACTTTTCTTTCCCAATACTGTCCACTTACAATTTTCTCCCACCATACTGCTGCCTCACATTTTCCAATGGTGCCCCCCTGATTGCTGTGCAGGGACAAATATGCCGCATGCCCCCCAAAGGTACGCCCCTGTACAGTGTACAGGAAAATACATGACTGGTACACGCAGGGCCGGCTCCATGTTTTTGTAGGTCCTGGGCGAAAAAGTCTCAGTGGGCCCCATCCACACATAGACATGCACAGATACTGTACATACACATACAGGCATACGTACACATACAGTATATATTTAAAGACAAATTCACAAAAACACATATAAACAGACATAAATCTAGACACAGTCATACACACTGACATACATAGATGACACATAGATACGCATCACACATGCACACACAGACAAATTTTTATATTTTTATCTAATTTTTAATATTGGGAAGCCGGCAACAGCCTCATTCACCTCCCCGCTTGTCTCCATCCAACTCCTCCTGGGCATGTGTCTGTGCCACGCTGATTGGTGGCTGACACTAACAGACATGGCCGCACAGAGAACACTAACACTGCTGTATATACATCACAAGAGAGGCTGGGGACATACACATTACTGGGGACATCCATATTACTGAGGAAAGGGGTACATAGCAATGGGGGGCATACAGCTCTAGAGGGGGGCAGTGGCTCTGAGGTGGGGGGGACAAAGAGCTCTGAGGTGGGGGATGACATGCAGCTCTGGGGATATACAGCTCTGGGGTGTAGAGGACATACAACTCTGGGGGTATAGTATTATGCAGCCCCCATATTCCTCCATATTGTGTTATGAAGCTCCCATAGTCCTCCATATAGTATTATGCAGCCCCCATGTAGCACTATGCAGCCCCCATATGGCATTATGCAGCCCCCATATGGCATTATGCAGCCCCCATATGGCACTATGCAGCCCCCATATGGCACTATGCAGCCCCCATATGGCACTATGCAGCCCCCATATGGCACTATGCAGCCCCCATATGGCACTATGCAGCCCCCATATGGCACTATGCAGCCCCCCATATAGTACAATGCACACCCATATAGCATTAGGCACCCTCATGTAGTACACAGCCCCTATATAGCACAGTGCAGACCCAGATAGCATTAGGCATCCTCACATAGTACACAGCCCTTATATAGCACAGAGCAGACCAAATAATATTAAGCACCTTCACATAGTACACAGCCCCTATATAGCACAGTGCAGAGCCAGATAGCATTAGACACTCACGTAGTTCACAGCCCCTATATAGCACAGTGCAGAGCCAGATAGCATTAGGCATCCTCACGTAGTATACATCCCCTATATAGCACAGTGCAGAGCCAGATAGCATTAGGCATCCTCACGTAGTATACATCCCCTATATAGCACAGTGCAGAGCCAGATAGCATTAGGCATCCTCACGTAGTATACAGCCCGTATATAGCAAAAAGCAGACCCAGATAGCATTAGGCATCCTCATATAGTGTACAGCCCCTATATAGCACAGTGCAGAACCAGATAGCATTAGGCACCTTCATGTAGTATACAGTCCATATATAGCACAGTGCAGAACCAGATAGCATTAGGCACCCTCATGTAGTATACAGCCGCCATATCATTTAATGCACCCCCATGGTCGTCTGGCCACAGTGATTGTACATACTCACTTCTCCTCGTTCCCCCGCTTCTCCGGTCTCCTCAGCGTGTCCACTGCTGTCGCTTTCTCTGACCTCTCAGCAGGCGCGCAGTGATCACGTCACCACGCTCTGCTGCAGAGCTGTCAGAATGCCGACAGACACAGCGAGAATCATGAGAGAGAGCGCGCCGCTCCATCTCATCATTGCTCTCAATTGTATCGGCAGCTGCGATGCCGATACAATTGAAAGCGCGATCCTCGGCGGGGGGAGGCAGCGCGGGCACCGGGCCCCCCTTACTAGCGCTACGCCACTCCTGCCACCGCGAGTGGGCCCCCTGAAATTTGACCGGGTTTACTGTGATACAGACACCAGATGTTATACAATATACACATTATTATATACCATCTGATGTGTGTACACAGTATATCACACTACTCTGTACACTGGATGCGGTATACCATGTACACAGATATACAATGCCCTGCACTGATCACACCTGGGCCTACAGGACAGCACCTCACATATTCTATATGTAATATGGGCCATATAGTGTAATGTGTGCTGCAGGCTCAGATGTGATCAGTGCAGGATTCTGTGTAGTGATGTCTCTGCTGGAGATCAGTGTGAGTTATTGCAGGGGAGAGATGAGGCTGCAGCCGATGACCCGGCACTGACAGCCCGACCTGATCTGCTGCAATAACTCCCACTGATCCCGGGCAGAGCTGCCGCTGACACTATGGAACCGGTCTGGAGTTATCAGCGGCGTCCTGCTCCCTCCTCACTGCAGCCTCCTGCCCGGCCGGCACCATGATTAATCATACTTACCGGGATCCACTGAGACCTCCGGTCCTCCCACAAGCTCCTCTACGGCAGGAACTTAGAAGCAGCAACAGGTGCGCGGTGACGTCATCCTAGCAGACGCAGCCCACAGAGCGTGCAGTGGGCGTGTCTGCAGAAAATGACGGCCGGGATTGAAATTCTTTAAAGGTACAGTGCGGTCCTGAACCACACTGCGGCGTTAATAAAATGGCGCCCACACTGATGGTGGTGGGGGACCCCTCAGAAGCTCTTGTGGTGGGGGCCCCTGGGCGGGAGCCCCGTCTGCCCCGCCTATAATCCGGCCCTGTGTACAGGCCCCAGACCAGACCCTCTATATATAAATATATATGTACAGGCCCCAGACCAGACCCTCTATATATAAATATATATGTACAGGCCCCAGACCAGATCCTCTATATATAAATATATATGTACAGGCCCCAGACCAGACCCTCTATATATATAAATATATATGTACAGGCCCCAGACCAGATCCTCTATATATAAATATATATGTACAGGCCCCAGACCAGACCCTCTATATATATAAATATATATGTACAGGCCCCAGACCAGACCCTCTATATATATAAATATATATGTACAGGCCCCAGACCAGACCCTCTATATAAATATATATGTACAGGCCCCAGACCAGACCCTCTATATATAAATATATATGTACAGGCCCCAGACCAGACCCTCTATATATAAATATATATGTACAGGCCCCAGACCAGATCCTCTATATATAAATATATATGTACAGGCCCCAGACCAGACCCTCTATATATAAATATATATGTACAGGCCCCAGACCAGACCCTCTATATATATAAATATATATGTACAGGCCCCAGACCAGACCCTCTATATATATAAATATATATGTACAGGCCCCAGACCAGACCCTCTATATAAATATATATGTACAGGCCCCAGACCAGACCCTCTATATATAAATATATATGTACAGGCCCCAGACCAGACCCTCTATATATAAATATATATGTACAGGCCCCAGACCAGATCCTCTATATATAAATATATATGTACAGGCCCCAGACCAGACCCTCTATATATAAATATATATGTACAGGCCCCAGACCAGACCCTCTATATATATAAATATATATGTACAGGCCCCAGACCAGATCCTCTATATATAAATATATATGTACAGGCCCCAGACCAGATCCTCTATATATAAATATATATGTACAGGCCCCAGACCAGATCCTCTCTATATAAATATATATGTACAGGCCCCAGACCAGATCCTCTATATATAAATATATATGTACAGGCCCCAGACCAGATCCTCTATATATAAATATATATGTACAGGCCCCAGACCAGACCCTCTATATATATAAATATATATGTACAGGCCCCAGACCAGATCCTCTATATATAAATATATATGTACAGGCCCCAGACCAGATCCTCTATATATAAATATATATGTACAGGCCCCAGACCAGATCCTCTCTATATAAATATATATGTACAGGCCCCAGACCAGATCCTCTATATATAAATATATATGTACAGGCCCCAGACCAGATCCTCTATATATAAATATATATGTACAGGCCCCAGACCAGACCCTCTATATATAAATATATATGTACAGGCCCCAGACCAGACCCTCTATATATAAATATATATGTACAGGCCCCAGACCAGACCCTCTATATATAAATATATATGTACAGGCCCCAGACCAGATCCTCTATATATAAATATATATGTACAGGCCCCAGACCAGACCCTCTATATATATAAATATATATGTACAGGCCCCAGACCAGACCCTCTATATATATAAATATATATGTACAGACCCCAGACCAGATCCTCTATATATAAATATATATGTACAGGCCCCAGACCAGACCCTCTATATATAAATATATATGTACAGGCCCCAGACCAGACCCTCTATATATATAAATATATATGTACAGGCCCCAGACCAGATCCTCTATATATAAATATATATGTACAGGCCCCAGACCAGATCCTCTATATATAAATATATATGTACAGGCCCCAGACCAGATCCTCTCTATATAAATATATATGTACAGGCCCCAGACCAGATCCTCTATATATAAATATATATGTACAGGCCCCAGACCAGATCCTCTATATATAAATATATATGTACAGGCCCCAGACCAGACCCTCTATATATATAAATATATATGTACAGGCCCCAGACCAGATCCTCTATATATAAATATATATGTACAGGCCCCAGACCAGATCCTCTATATATAAATATATATGTACAGGCCCCAGACCAGATCCTCTCTATATAAATATATATGTACAGGCCCCAGACCAGATCCTCTATATATAAATATATATGTACAGGCCCCAGACCAGATCCTCTATATATAAATATATATGTACAGGCCCCAGACCAGACCCTCTATATATAAATATATATGTACAGACTCCAGACCAGACCCTCTATATATATAAATATATATGTACAGGCCCCAGACCAGATCCTCTATATATAAATATATATGTACAGGCCCCAGACCAGATCCTCTATATATAAATATATATGTACAGGCCCCAGACCAGATCCTCTCTATATAAATATATATGTACAGGCCCCAGACCAGATCCTCTATATATAAATATATATGTACAGGCCCCAGACCAGATCCTCTATATATAAATATATATGTACAGGCCCCAGACCAGATCCTCTATATATAAATATATATGTACAGGCCCCAGACCAGACCCTCTATATATATAAATATATATGTACAGGCCCCAGACCAGATCCTCTATATATAAATATATATGTACAGGCCCCAGACCAGATCCTCTATATATAAATATATATGTACAGGCCCCAGACCAGATCCTCTATATATAAATATATATGTACAGGCCCCAGACCAGATCCTCTCTATATAAATATATATGTACAGGCCCCAGACCAGATCCTCTATATATAAATATATATGTACAGGCCCCAGACCAGATCCTCTATATATAAATATATATGTACAGGCCCCAGACCAGACCCTCTATATATATAAATATATATGTACAGGCCTCAGACCAGATCCTCTCTATATAAATATATATGTACAGTCCCCAGACCAGATCCTCTCTATATAAATATATATGTACAGGCCCCAGACCAGATCCTCTCTATATAAATATATGTGTACAGGCCCCAGACCAGATCCTCTATATATAAATATATATGTACAGGCCCAAGACCAGACCCTCTATATATAAATATGTGTACAGGCCCCAGACCAGATCCTCTATATATATATAAATATATATATGTATAGGCCCCAGACCAGATCCTCTATATATAAATATATATGTACAGGCCCCAGACCAGACCCTCTATATATATAAATATATATGTAGAGGCCCCAGACCAGATCCTCTATATATAAATATATATGTACAGGCCCCAGACCAGACCCTCTATATATATATAAATATATATGTACAGGCCCCAGACCAGACCCTCTATATATAAATATATATGTACAGGCCTCAGACCAGATCCTCTATATATAAATATATATGTACAGGCCCCAGACCAGATCCTCTATATCTATATATATAATTGCCTTATTCTGTCTGTCTGTCTGTCATGCTCCAAAATTGTGTCACCGTGACATGTCTTTACGATGACACAAAGCTGATTGGCCGCTGGGTTCGCCATGGCCCCGCCCCCCCCACGGATTGGCCTCTCGCCCCGGCTGCGCCCCCACACGGATTGGCCAGCCGCTCGCCCAGGCTCTGCCCCCCCCCACAGATTGGCCTCTCGCCCCGGCACCCTGCAGGCATTGGCAACTCGCCCACGCCACGTCCCGCCCCCCCTCACGCAATAGACGTTAGCTCTCGCCCCCCCCCCCCCCCCCCCCGCATTGCCCGAACTGACACGGTCACGGAGCCACGAATCCCAGGTGAGTACTGTACTCCCCCCCCCCTTTCCCCCCTCACCAACGGGAGCCCACATCGGCGTACGCCGCCGCCGTATGCTGGTGTTGGCTCCCGTGCGAGCGGGGGACGTGTTGCGCTGGTAACCATGCTTGCATAGTTACCAGTAAATCAAGGTCCTGCAGCGGCGGGACTTCCACACGCACAAACATAACAGCACACACACACGCATACACACACACATCAGATCGCACTCACTCTCACAAACACCTCACACACACCTCACACACACCTCACACACACATCGCATCCACATACTATCGCTTGCTTCTCGGCCTCGTTACTGTGCTGTTGTGATCTTCCAGGACCTGACGGAGGATCACATGGCCAGAGGCATGTGGTATGTCCGGATGTTGTGAGTATCAGCGCGTATGTGCGATATCGTCAGTGTCTGTGTGTGTGAGTGGATGCGATCGGGTGTGTGTGAGTGGATGCGATCGGGTGTGTGTGAGTGGATGCGATCGGGTGTGTGTGAGTGGATGCGATCAGGTGTGTGTGAGTGGATGCGATCGGGTGTGTGTGAGAGTGGATGCGATCGGGTGTGTGTGAGTGGATGCGATCGGGTGTGTGTGAGTGGATGCGATCGGGTGTGTGTGAGTGGATGCGATCGGGTGTGTGAGTGTCGGCAGAGGAGCACGGCGTGCTGGAGGAGGCTGGGAGCAGAGAGGCCGATCCTGGGGAAGGCTGGGAACGGGAGGCTGATGCTGATGGAGGCTGGAAGGAGTGAGGCTGATGCTGGGGGAGGCTGGAAGGAAAGAGGCTGATGCTGGTGGAGGCTGATGCTTGGGGAGGCTGATGCTGGGGGAGACTGGGAGCGGAAGGCTGATGCTGAGGGAGGCTGGGAGGAAGGAGGCTGGGAGGAAGGAGGCTGGGAGGAAGGAGGCTGGGAGGAGAGAGGCTGAACCTGGGGAAGGCTGGAAAGGGGAGGCTGATGCTGGGGGAGGCTGGAAGGAGAGAGGCTGATGCTGGTGGAGGCTGATGCTTGGGGAAGCTGATGCTGGGGGAGACTGGGAGCGGAAGGCTGATGCTGAGGGAGGCTGGGAGGGGGAGGCTGGGAGGAAGGAGGCTGGGAGGAGAGAGGCTGATCCTGGGGAAGGCTGGGAAAGGGAGGCTGATGCTGAGGGAGGCTGGAAGGAGAGAGGCTGATGCTGGGGGAGGCTGGAAGGAGAGAGGCTGAGGCTGGGAGGAGAGAGGCTGATGCTGGGGAAGGCTGATGCTGAGGGAGGCTGGGAGGGGAAAGCTGATGCTGGGGAAGGCTGGGAGGACGGAGGCTGGGAGGAGAGAGGCTGATCCTGGGGAAGGCTGGGAGAGGGAGGCTGATGCTGGAGGAGGCTGGAAGGAGAGAGGCTGATGCTGGCGGAGGCTGATGCTGGGGGAGGCTGGAAGGAGAGAGTCTGATGCTGGTGGAGGCTGATGCTTTGGGAGGCTGGGAGAGGGAGGCTGATGCTGAGGGAGGCTGGGAGGAGGGAGGCTGGGAGAGGTAGGCTGAGAAAAGAGAGGCTGATGCTGGGGGAGGCTGATGCTGGGGGAGGCTGAGAGAGGGAGGCTGATGCTGGGGGAGGGTGGGAGGAGGGAGGCTGGGAGGAGAGAGGCTGATGCTGGGGAAGGCTGGGAGGAGAGAGGCTGATGCTGGGGACAGAGAGGAGAGGCTGATGCTGAGAGGAGAGAGGCTGATGCTAGGATGAGAGAGGCTGATGCTGGGAGGAGAGAGGCTGATGCTGGGAGGAGAGAGGCTGATGCTGGGGGCAGAGAAGCTGATGCTGGGGGGAGAGAGGCTGATGCTGGTGCAGCATGGGGGATGGAGCACGTTGGGGGGGTGCGCAGCATCGGGGATGGAGCATGATGGGGGGGTGCGCAGCATCGGGGATGGAGCACGATGGGGAGTTCACAGCATGGGGGATGGAGCACGTTTGGGAGTGCGCAGCATGGCGGGTGGAGCACGTTTGGGAGTGCGCAGCATGGGAGATGGAGCACGATGGGGGGTGCGCAGCATAGGGGATGGAGCACGATAGGGAGTGCGCTGCATGGGGGATGGAGCACGATGGGGAGTGCGGAGTATGGCGGATGGAGCACGTTTGGGTTTGGGAGTGCGCAGCATGGCGGATGGAGCACGTTTGGGAGTGCGCAGCATGGCGGATGGAGCACGTTTGGGAGTGCGCAGCATGCGAGATGGAGCACGATGGGGGGTGCGCAGCATAGGGGATGGAGCACGATGAGGAGTGCGCTGCATGGGGGATGGAGCACGATGGGCAGTGCGCTGCATGGGGGATGGAGCACGTTTGGGAGTGCGCACCTCCCCCCAAAACACACACACACACACGCGCGCGCGCACTGCACAACACACCACACACACACACACACACACACTGGGAACCACAAACAACTGCCCTACACAGACACCCACACACACAGACAACGCTGCGCACACACAGCACCCAACACACAAACACCGCGGCACACACAAATATACGCACATACCGCACAACACACACATTGCACAAAACATACCTCCCCCCAAAACACACCACACACACACAAACCGCGCAACACACACACAACGCTACAGACACACAGCGCTCCACAAACAACGCAACACACGCAACACACATACAACACCGCTCTCACCCCCCGTCACACCCAGACAACACCCACAACATGTACAGCCCCTACACAAACACTTGGTAACTACACACAACAACATCTATATATATATATATATATATATATATATATATATATATATATATATATATATATATATACAAAAATCATACATGAACTACACAATACGTAAATTCTAGAATACCCGATGCGTAGAATCGGGCCACCTTCTAGTATAAATATATATGTAAAGGCCCCAGACCAGATCCTCTATATATAAATTTATATGTACAGGCCCCAGACCAGACCCTCTATATATAAATATATATGTACAGTCCCCAGACCAGATCCTCTATATATAAATATATATGTACAGGCCCCAGACCAGATCCTCTATATATAAATATATATGTACAGGCCCCAGACCAGATCCTCTATATATAAATTTATATGTACAGGCCCCAGACCAGACCCTCTATATATAAATATATATGTACAGTCCCCAGACCAGATCCTCTATATATAAATATATATGTACAGGCCCCAGACCAGATCCTCTATATATAAATATATATGTACAGGCCCCAGACCAGACCCTCTATATATAAATATATATGTACAGGCCCCAGACCAGACCCTCTATATATAAATATATATGTACAGGCCCCAGACCAGACCCTCTATATATATAAATATATATGTACAGGCCCCAGACCAGATCCTCTATATATAAATATATATGTACAGGCCCCAGACCAGACCCTCTATATGTAAATATATATATACAGGCCCCAGACCAGATCCTCTATATGTAAATATATATGTACAGGCCCCAGACCAGACCCTCTATATATAAATATATATGTACAGGCCTCAGACCAGATCCTCTCTATATAAATATATATGTACAGGCCTCAGACCAGACCCTCCAGATGATCACCGCACATATTCCCATACATCTGTGTACGGCACTGACGGCTCCGCAGGTCGTCACCCGGCGTTATGTGGATGAAAAATATGGGAGACGATCACAGGTCCCCGGTAAGTGCCGGATATTTATGGGATACAATTACAGGTGGAGGCCTCTCTGTGCTGGATGGAGACACTCGTTACCCTGACAACCGGGGAATGTTACACCGGATTGCGGCATTTTTATTCAGAACCTCAATTACCGGGAGCAGAAACCACAATGTCACCTGGACGAGCGCCCAAATAATCCGCTCCTATCATACATCAGCATCAAGAAATGTCCCCGAGCACCATGGATGGATGGAAGCAAAAGAGTAACCACAACAACTGTGATGTCACCTGTCCTCATACAGTGTATAGCAATATAGAAGTTCTAATCCTATATTCCTATACATAGGGGGCAGTATTATAGTAGTTATATTCTTGTATATAGGGGGCAGTATTATAGTAGTTATATTCTTGTACATAGGAGCAGTATTATAGTAGTTATATTCTTGTACATAGTGGGCAGTATTATAGCAGTTATATTCTTGTACATAGGGGCAGTATTATAGTAGTTATATTCTTGTACATAGGGGGCAGTATTATAGTAGTTATATTCTTGTACATAGGGGGCAGTATTATAGTAGTTATATTCTTGTATATAGGAGCAGTATTATAGTAGTTATATTCTTGTACATAGGGGCTGTATTATAGTAGTTATATTCTTGTACATAGGAGCAGTATTATAGTAGTTATATTCTTGTACATAGGAGCAGTATTATAGTAGTTATATTCTTGTACATAGGGGGCAGTATTATAGTAGTTATATTCTTGTACATAGGGGGCAGTATTATAGCAGTTATATTCTTGTACATAGGGGGCAGTATTATAGTAGTTATATTCTTGTATATAGGAGCAGTATTATAGTAGTTATATTCTTGTACATAGGGGCTGTATTATAGTAGTTATATTCCTGTACATAGGGGGCAGTATTATAGTAGTTATATTCTTGTACATAGGAGCAGTATTATAATAGTTATATTCTTGTACATAGGGGCAGTATTATAGTAGTTATATTCTTGTACATAGGAGCAGTATTATAGTAGTTATATTCTTGTACATAGGGGCTGTATTATAGTAGTTATATTCCTGTACATAGGGGGCAGTATTATAGTAGTTATATTCTTGTACATAGGGGCAGTAATATAGTAGTTATATTCTTGTACATAGGGGCAGTATTATAGTAGTTATATTCTTGTACATAGGGGCAGTATTATAGTAGTTATATTCTTGTACATAGGGGGCAGTATTATAGTAGTTATATTCTTGTACATAGGGGGCAGTATTATAGTAGTTATATTCTTGTACATAGGGGCAGTAATATAGTAGTTATATTCTTGTACATAGGGGCAGTATTATAGTAGTTATATTCTTGTATATAGGGGCAGTATTATAGTAGTTATATTCTTGTACATAGGGGCAGTATTATAGTAGTTATATTCTTGTACATAGGGGCAGTAATATAGTAGTTATATTCTTGTACATAGGGGCAGTATTATAGTAGTTATATTCTTGTACATAGGGAGCAGTATTATAGTAGTTATATTCCTGTACATAGGAGCAGTATTATAGTAGTTATATTCTTGTACATATGGGCAGTATTATAGTAGTTATATTCTTGTACATAGGGGGCAGTATTATAGTAGTTATATTCTTGTACATAGGGGGCAGTATTATAGTAGTTATATTCTTGTACATAGGAGCAGTATTATAGTAGTTATATTCTTGTACATAGTGGGCAGTATTATAGCAGTTATATTCTTGTACATAGGGGCAGTATTATAGTAGTTATATTCTTGTACATAGGGGGCAGTATTATAGTAGTTATATTCTTGTATATAGGAGCAGTATTATAGTAGTTATATTCTTGTACATAGGGGGCAGTATTATAGCAGTTATATTCTTGTACATAGGGGGCAGTATTATAGTAGTTATATTCTTGTACATAGGAGCAGTATTATAGTACTTATATTCTTGTACATAGGGGGCAGTATTATAGTAGTTATATTCTTGTACATAGGGGCAGTATTATAGTAGTTATATTCTTGTACATAGGGAGCAGTATTATAGTAGTTATATTCCTGTACATAGGAGCAGTATTATAGTAGTTATATTCTTGTACATATGGGCAGTATTATAGTAGTTATATTCTTGTACATAGGGGGCAGTATTATAGTAGTTATATTCTTGTACATAGGGGCAGTATTATAGTAGTTATATTCCTGTACATAGGGGGCAGTATTATAGTACCGTAATTTCTCCACCTTTCGGTAAGGTCACAGTTTGGCAGAATCACTTACATTCCCTTGCAGTTAGTGCATTGTGCGCTGTGATTACAGCAGACTCTTGCTTGTGATGAGGATCTTGTATAATTGCGTTTCCCTCAGACCCATAAACACAGATGTAATATCATTAAACATCAGTTAATTGTGAAGTAATTATGGCTGATTTGTTTTCCCCGACTGTCAATCATTCTGCTGGAAAACCGCAAGAAATCATCTCCGGTGTCGCTCGGAGTTAATCCCAGGTCTGTGCGGCTCGATGCTGCGATGAGAACGATATGTGGCGGTGGTTTTACTTGTGTGTGCAGTTTTTCTCTTGACTTTCAGCTACAGCTATCTATAGAGAAGACACAAGACGCCGCCGTCCTCTGAGGGACGATCCATGTCAGCAGGTAAGGAAGTGACCGGCAGGACCTGACTACACTCGGTGCGTCTGTAGTCTGTTACCATGGAGACACATCAGTCTTTGTCTGAGCTATGTACGCAGAAGCGGCTGCAGGGTTCTCTTTTTTGTCTTACAAGCACTACATTTACTTTTTATTTTCTGGAGCTATTAAAAAGGGGGAAGTAGTGGATGAATTACAATTTTAAGTAATCATTATATTCTATATGCATATCCCCATGACAACACTTCCTGCACCAAGGCTACGAATCCTAGTGCAAACAATGCCATAGTTCCCAAAAACATGATTACCCATTGTGCCCAAAAAGGACCCCATACATATTTACCTTCTAATAGGGAAAATCAAATACCCCAAATACTGCCCTGACAACCCCCGGAGCGCCCACTCAAACCACGACGCCTTTACACTTAAGATAATTCCAGCCAATCAGGATGGCTGACAGCAACAGCCAGTATTAGTATCAGTGTCATTAATAATAGTAACAGTGCCAGCCATAGTGTCCCCGTAACAGTGACAGCCATAGTGTCCCCATAACAGTGACAGCCATAGTGTCCCCGTAACAGTGACAGCCATAGTGTCCCCGTAACAGTGACAGCCATAGTGTCCCCATAACAGTGACAGCCATAGTGTCCCCATAACAGTGACAGCCATAGTGTCCCCGTAACAGTGACAGCCATAGTGTCCCCGTAACAGTGACAGCCATAGTGTCTCCGTAACAGTGACAGCCATAGTGTCCCCATAACAGTGACAGCCATAGTGTCCCCGTAACAGTGATAGCCATAGTGTCCCCGTAACAGTGACAGCCATAGTGTCCCCATAACAGTGACAGCCATAGTGTCCCCATAACAGTGACAGCCATAGTGTCCCCATAACAGTGACAGCAATAGTGTCCCCATAAGTGACAGCCATAGTGTCCCCATAACAGTGACAGCCATAGTGTCTCCGTAACAGTAACAGCCATAGTATCTCCGTAACAGTAACAGCCATAGTATCTCCGTAACAGTAACAGTCATAGTGTCCCCATAACAGTGCCAGCCATTGTGTCCCCATAACAGTGCCAGCCATAGTGTCCCCATAACAGTGCCAGCCATAGTGTCCCCATAACAGTGCCAGCCATAGTGTCCCCATAACAGTGCCAGCCATAGTGTCCCCATAACAGTGCCAGCCATAGTGTCCCCATAACAGTGACAGCCATAGTGTCCCTATAACAGTGACAGCCATAGTGTCCCCATAACACTGCCAGCCATAGTGTCTCTATTATAGTGCCAGCCATAGTGTCCCCATAACAGTGCCAGCCATAGTGTCCCCATAACAGTGACAGCCATAGTGTCCCCATAACAGTGACAGCCATGGTGTCCCCATAACACTGCCAGCCATAGTGTCTCTATTATAGTGCCAGCCATAGTGTCCCCATAACAGTGACAGCCATGGTGTCCCCATAACACTGCCAGCCATAGTGTCTCTATTATAGTGCCAGCCATAGTGTCCCCATAACAGTGCCAGCCATAGTGTCCCCATAACAGTGCCAGCCATAGTGTCCCCATAACAGTGCCAGCCATAGTGTCCCCATAACAGTGCCAGCCATAGTGTCCCCATAACAGTGACAGCCATAGTGTCCCCATAACAGTGACAGCCATAGTGTCCCCATAACAGTGACAGCCATGGTGTCCCCATAACACTGCCAGCCATAGTGTCTCTATTATAGTGCCAGCCATAGTGTCCCCATAACAGTGCCAGCCATAGTGTCCCCATAACAGTGACAGCCATAGTGTCCCCATAACAGTGACAGCCATGGTGTCCCCATAACACTGCCAGCCATAGTGTCTCTATTATAGTGCCAACCATAATGTCTATATAACAGTGCCAGACATAGTTTCTCCATAACAGTGTCTGCCATTTTCCCCATAACAGTGCCAGCCATAGTATCCCTATAAGTGTACCAGCCATAGTGTCTTTATAATAGTGCCAGTTATAGTGTCCCCATAACAGTGCCAGTGCCAGCCATACTGTCCCCATAACAGTGCCAGTCATAGTATCACCATGTCACGTGGTTCTTCTCCCATATCACACAATCAACAGAGCGGGAGATGAGTGAACAATCCAAATAACCTTTATTGTAAGCAAATCAGAAGGTCCATAAAATAATCCACCACACAGAGGATAAAATAGTCCAGTAAGCGATAAATGTCCAAATCTCTCTTGGGGTGCGGACTGTAGCCAAAGCTTCTCCCCCAGAGGATATATCTTCCTGCTTGTCTCTTGTCCTCCGACAGACTGAATAATTCCCCAGGTAAGCAGAGAGATTGGGTGGATTCCAGGCTCCCCTCTCCCAGATCTAGGACAGAAGCACTGCAGGGGGTGATTAACCTGCAGACAGGACAATGTACACACAAGGCAACACTCCCAACATCGAACATACACAACCGACCATATTCCACCATCACAACCTCTCCCCCTTCTGAATAAGTGAGTTTGCCATGAAGTCTACACAGACCTCTGGCCACCTCGCTTAAGTCCATGTTGGATGTTGACATAGGCAACTTCCCAATCCAGTAGTTTCCGACTGGCAAATGCAACAGGGTGTTCCTCCCCAGCGGGGTTCACCTGGCTAAGAACTGCCCCAATCCTGAATGTGGACACATCTGTCTGCACAAGGAACCTGGGCTTATAGTCCAGGGCGACCAAGACAGGAGCATTGATGAGAGCGGTCTTTAATGCTGAGAAGGCAATTAGGAATGAAGGGCCTGGACTAGGGTCACTACAGCAGGATGTTGCTCCTAGCAACCAGGAAACAACTGCTGTAGGAAGGAGGGAAATAGGAGTGCAGCAAAGCCCAGACAGATGTTGGTGGTAGGGACTCTATAATTAGGCGGACAGACAGGGTCATCTGTCGCCGAGACCGTGAATGCCGAACAGTGTGTTGTCTGCCGGGTGCTCGGGTTCGGCATATTGTGGATCGGATAGACAGATTGCTGGGTGGGGCTCGGGAAAACCCAGCGGTCATGGTGCACATTGGTACTAATGACAAAGTTAGAGGCAGGTGGAAGGTCCTTAAAAATGATTACAGGGAACTAGGAGAGAAGCTGAAGTCCAGGACCTCCAAGGTGGTGTTTTCAGAAATACTACCGGTGCCACGAGCGTCACTAGAAAGACAGCGGGAGCTTAGGGAGATAAATACGTGGCTTAGAAATTGGTGCAGGAAGGAAGGGTTCGGGTTCATGGAGAACTGGGCTGACTTCTCAGTCGGCTACAGGCTCTACGGTAGGGACGGGCTGCACCTCAATGGGGAAGGTGCAGCTGTGCTGGGGGAGAAAATGGTCAGACGGATGGAGGAGCTTTTAAACTAGGATCGGGGGGGAGGGAGGGTAGTGGAGCAAATAAGGGGAGAGATAGAGCAGATAGAGACAGGGAGACGGTAGGGGTCAATGAAGGATTAGGGGGGGATGGGACATACAAGGAACGCTGGGAGGCTAGGAGTAATAAAGGTGTTAATAGGATTAAATGTCTACTGGCAAATGCAAGAAGTCTTGCAAACAAAATGAATGAATTGGAGACTCTTATGTCAACCATGGATTATGATGCGGTGGGCATTACGGAAACCTGGCTGGATGAAAGCCATGACTGGGTGACAAACATACAGGGTTATAGTACATTTAGGAGGGACAGGAAAGACAAAAAAGGTGGTGGGGTGTGTATATTTATCAAATCTAACCTAAAACCTGTGTTGTATGATGACATTGAGGGGAACAGCAACAATGTAGAGTCAGTATGGGTAAATGTACATGGGGAGGGGAATAATGGAAAAATGCTAATTGGAGTTTGCTATAAGCCTCCTAACATACCTGAACAAATAGAGGGTGAAATGCTGGAACAAATTGAAAAGGCAGCTAATAATAATAATTGGGTTCTTATTATGGGGGATTTCAACTATCCAGACATACAGTGGGACATAGAATCTTCTGGTTCTGCTAAAAGCTGTAAGTTCTTATCTACCATTCAAGACCATTTCCTCTCTCAGATGGTAGGTGAACCGACCAGGGGAGATAATCTGCTAGATCTGGTCCTGTCAAATAGACCGGATACAATTTCAGATCTACAGGTCCGGGAGCACTTGGGCACCAGCGATCATAATATGGTAAGCTTCAACATAATATTCAATAGAACATTTCAAAGGGGGAATGCTAAAACCTGGAATTTTAGGAAAGCTGATTTCAACAAATTAAGGGAAGAGCTTAAATGTGTAGATTGGGACAAAGTCATAATAACTGGGGATACTGAACATAAATGGGGTAAGTTTAAGGATATTATCCTAGAGTCCTGTAAAAAACTTATACCCTCTGGTAATAAAATGTCCAGGAATAAAAAGAAACCACTATGGATAAATAAGACTGTACAAAGTATAATATAACAAAAACAAAGGGCATTTAAAATCTTAAAGGCTGAGAATACAGAAATAGCATTTCAGAAGTATAAAGATATCAATAGGAAATGTAAAAAAGAAATCAAACAAGCAAAATTAGCTACTGAAACAAAAATCACCAATGGCATTAAAATAAATCCCAAAATCTTTTATAAATACATTAATGCCAAAAGGAAAACAAAGGATAGTATCGGCCCCTTAAAATATAATAACAAGTTAGTTATAGAGGACAAACAAAAGACTGAGATATTAAATAGGCATTTCTCATCTGTATTCACCAAGGAACTGACTGTACCAGGGATCATTCAACAAGTGAAAAATCAAAGTTCACCACCCGATATAATTAATTTAACACAAGAAGAAGTACGCCTACGTCTAAGTAAATTAAACATTGACAAATCCCCAGGGCCAGATGGCATTCATCCACGAATATTGAGGGAATTGAGCTCCGTAATCGACAGACCGCTGTATCTCATCTTTTTAGACTCACTTGTAACAGGGTTGGTTCCTCAGGATTGGAGGATTGCTGATGTGGTACCGATATTTAAGAAAGGTAAGAGGGTAGATCCAGGCAACTACCGTCCAGTAAGCCTGACATCAGTAGTATGCAAAGTTTTTGAGGGCATTTTAAGGGATGACATGCAAAAATATATTGCAGAAAATAATATGATAACTGACAAACAGCATGGATTCATGAAAGATAAGTCGTGTCTAACCAACCTGTTGGGGTTCTATGAGGAGGTAAGTGCAAACCTGGATATTGGTAATGCAGGTGAGGGGATTTATTTGGACTTTGCAAAGGCATTTGATACTGTACCACATAATAGCCTTATACTAAAGCTCCAGAAGCAAGGACTAGGGGACACAATATGCAACTGGGTAAGGAATTGGCTAAAAGATAGGAAACAAAGAGTAGTCATAAATGGTACATTCTCTAGATGGGCTATAGTCAGCAGTGGGGTGCCGCAGGGATCTGTGCTTGGACCGATTCTTTTTACTCTCTTTATTAATGACCTTGTGGATGGGATTGATAGTACAGTGTCAGTCTTTGCCGATGACACCAAACTATGTAGGATATTAAAAACTGACCTGGATAGTACAATATTACAAAAAGATCTGGATAAGATGTCAGAATGGGCAGATACTTGGCAAATGAGATGTAATGTTGATAAATGTAAAGTAATGCACCTAGGACGGAGTAATCCTATAGCTGCGTATACATTAAATGGAAGTAAACTCGGGACTACAGAACAGGAGAAGGACTTGGGTATTCTCATTACAAATAAGCTGAGCAGCAGCACTCAATGTCAGGCAGCAGCTGCTAAAGCAAACAAGATTTTAGGGTGTATAAAAAGAGAGATTAGATCCCGTGATCCCAACGTATTATTACCCCTCTATAAATCACTTGTAAGGCCACATCTGGAATATGGGATCCAGTTTTGGGCTCCACATTTTAAAAAGGACATTCAGAAGTTAGAGTCAGTTCAAAGGCGGGCAACTAGACTATTACAAGGAATGGAGGCCTCCCGTATGATGAGGAATGGAGGCCTCACATATGATGAGGAATGGAGGCCGCCCGTATGATGAGGAATGGAGGCCTCACATATGATGAGGAATGGAGGCCGCCCGTATGATGAGGAATGGAGGCCTCACATATGATGAGTAATGGAGGCTGCCCGTATGATGAGGAATGGAGGCCTCACATATGATGAGGAATGGAGGTCTCACATATGATGAGTAATGGAGGCTGCCCGTATGATGAGGAATGGAGGCCTCACATATGATGAGGAATGGAGGCCTCACATATGATGACAGGTTGAAAAAGTTAGATATGTTTAGCTTAGAAAAAAGACGTCTCAGAGGAGATCTCATTTATATGTATAAATACATGTGTGGTCAATATAAAGGACTGGCACATGACTTATTTCTTCCAAAGACAATACTAAGGACCAGGGGGCACTCACTGCGAGTGGAAGAAAAGCGATTCCGACAGCTAAATAGGAAAGGGTTCTTTACAGTTAGAGCGGTCAGACTGTGGAATACCCTACCACAAGAGGTAGTAATGGCAGATACTATAACAGCTTTTAAAAAAGGGCTGGATGATTTCCTCAGTACACAAAACATTGTTGGTTATAAATGACTTAGTGACTAAATGTAGAACTGGTGGAGGAAGGTTGAACTAGATGGACCTAGGTCTTTTTTCAACCTAAGTAACTATGTAACTATGTAATAAGGCCTCCTCACATGCAGTTGTCCACAACACATTCCTAGGCATGACCCTGCGGAGTCCTTGCAATTGCCTGGAGTAACTTTGTTGACTTTTGTAGCCCCTCTCGGTGCATCTTCTTGGGGATAAGTTGTTTGTTATTTTCCAGTTTGTTTTCTCTGTGTGTCCTTTAGCCCTAGTGGGGCTGACGAAGAGCTCATCCCATCCGCTCCCTACCTAGGGTCAGTCTAGGGCCAGGTACCAAACCTATCTAGGGTGGTAGGGGAACCCAGGGCCCAGCGGTAGGCTTAGTCAGGAGTCCCTTCCCTTCGTCGTTTGTTTAGACTTCCCCATACCTAGTGTGACAAGCGGTGTCCTGTGCTTCTGGGGGACAATGAGCTGCCTTGTCACCTTTTCAGGGATGCACATGTCACTGGCCTTCATTACGCGACAAAACAATCCCTTTTCTCAGGTGACGCTATCTCCACTACCTCCCAAATGCTAGTTTCTGCCATTAGCCTAAGGTCTTCCAACGTAGTGTCACCCTCTATTTCTCTTCTAAACTCCTCTCTGCCCTAAGAGTCTTCCAATGTAGTAGCAAGTGACGGATTGCTTACCGATTCTGATGGGATTCATGGTGGTTGCTCCCCGGTGAACTCCTGGTGTTGTGGTGCTTTTTGTGGTGCCCCTGCGGCTTCAGTCGCCACAGGATACTGCACTTTAGCACCTCACTTAAGGTGCAGTATTCATCTCGGGTAAGGGGGGGGTTGCCGCCCCCGTGGCAGCAGCCGAGCTGCTCGGATCCGGATTCTCAGTGGCTCGAGGGTCTCCGGACCCGGGGGTCGTGCGGCCACTCAAATGAAGGGGGTATTTACAAGGGATTATAGAGTTCGTGACGCCACCCGTGGTGTGTGGTAATTAGGAGTACCACCGCTGCAGTTGGGAGTACCCGGGGATGATGGAACGGGGCAGCAAGGTGTTAGAACCCTCCACGGGTAGGGAGAATGCCCTGGGACTCGGTGTGTGGATAAGGCCGTGGAATGCAGGGGTCACTCAGTCCATTAAGCAGACACCGATAACCGGGTAAACCAAGTCTCTGGACACCGCTGCCGCTGAGGGGAGCTTAGTTCGGGTCCCGTCCCCAATGGTGCTGCCTGGTGATCAGTGACCTGCCTCCTGGCACTAAGTTTACTTCTTTTGTGGTCCCGGTAGTGTGAAACTTGCCGGGTCCCGCTCCCCACTGTGGCTAAGTAAGCTTGCTCTCAGGCTCACGCTTGGGATTTTCTGGACCGTTTTTTGGATGGAAAGTCCTATCCCCCTCGTTGCACTAGTGCCCCGATTTTGGAGCGGTTGGGAACGAATCTTGAAGGCTCTGTTCTCCACGGGTAAATTATCGGGTTCCATGCATCTACTCCCTGACCTAAGGTCCACGTACCCAGTTATGCCTTGGTCCCAGTCCGGTGATGCTGCAAGGCTGCCGGCTGTCCTGCTCGACAGACCCGAGCCCCTTGCCACGATTCCCTGCGACCGGGGGTCCAACCCCTCTAGACCCAGACCACCGTCTGCAACCTAGACAGTTTCCTTATGGGAGTCACTGCTCCCGACCTCCTTACAGCTCGAGGGCTACTTCCAGACTCTCCAAACACTAACTACTGACTGACTACACTCTTCACGTCCCCTCCCCAACCCCCCCCCCCAGGTGGGCGACTCTATTCCACTCAAGCCGACCACTGGTGTGTCTGGTGGGTGTGGTTCAGGGTGTATCTAGGATTTGATTTGCTGATGTAGGCAACACCATTTGGTTGGGGACCCATAACCAAGAGGGAGGTGGATACTACAAGGGAGGGTAGATTGTGCAATACCCTGTGACGACCTGATAGTCCAGGGGCGTCACAGGTTAATCACCGGTGTTTCCACATTCAACCTTAAATACAGCTTAGGTGCCTTCACACTGGGGACTGGAGTTGGGTAGGCTGGGAAGCATAGGGCTTTCCCGGTCACTAGGACAATCACCTGGGGTCGGGCACCACTTGGGGTAGAAGTAGGAGCAACCTGGACACAATCTTCAGTCAAGTCGGGACAACAGTTCTGGCGACACGACACCACTTTCTTCTCTTTTTTTCTTCACGGTACCTGAGGCTTGGAGCGGGAAGCTCAGCCCGGGTTCCTCACTTCTGAAGGGGCATCCCTTAGGACACAACACTTTCAAACACCAGTGGCTATCTTTAACTTATCCGGGATCGGCTGGAGTCCATCACGACGGAGACCTGCACCTCCCGGGCAACCCACGGACAATGAGTAAAGACCTGGAACCGCAACTACTGTGTCCGCCCTTCATTACTGGCGCCGGCGCTTAGACACCAATGGCCACTACTACCTCCATCATCCCTCCTGGGGCCTAGTTTCACCTGCGGGAAGCTGAGCTATCCTAGCTGCGACACCATCCGCCCCAGGGGACAGCAACTGCAGCAGCAGCTAATTTTTGGCCGCATACCGTTGGTGGCATCATGAAACAATCACTACTCCCAACATCCTTAATCCCCATCATCTCACCCCACCATTCCATCCATCCTTCCTTTTATTGTACACCTCGGGGCCACGAAGCCGGGCAGGGCCACCCGTAACATCCCAGACCAGACATCACCGGCCCGGCGACAAGGTACATTTAACCCCTGCCCTGTGGGTGCTACACTTTCATGGCCTGTAGTCGGGTGATGGCCCCACAATATGGCACTGTAACTCTCCAATGTGGTTTCCCAGAAGGATATCTGCGGGATGTCCTCAAATAATTCCAATCCAGCACAGTCTTTTCCCATAACCAAAATCCAACCGCACAGAAGCTCGCGGTATATATTTGTGAGCCCTTCCTCTAGTTCAGTGGGGATTCCAGGGCCCTGATGAATTGCCTAGGGTCGAACCACACCTCTGAAAGCCTCATTACGTGGCTTGACGTTCATTCATGTGATCTGTATAGGCTCCCAACTCAAATGACTCCCTCTTTTAGGCACCATTGCTTCTTGTCTCAGCTAGGCTCAGCTAGGCTCAGCTAACAGCCTCCACCTTATACTCCTAAGAGGTGCCTGGGCCCAGAAATGCCATCTCTTCTTCGTACCACACCACCCACTTTCTTTTTGAGGTGGGGGTCCTCACCGGCACCACTTGTCCGTTAGACATCTGTGAGGAAAGGGTCTGGCTTGCACCCACCAATAGATCAATTAAGGCCTCTTTACTCAGTCCCTGGTGGCTCAGGCCCAGATCTTTGGTTCTGTCCTGTAGACTGGATCTGGTCCAGTTTGTGTATTCATTCTGTGGATGGTTCTTCATTGGGCTGTTGATCCCACTACTGCCACCAGTTGGGTAAAATTATCCAGGAACATTAATATAATCGAGTACCGGGATAAATGTCCGGGAGAGGAGTCACAATCCTCCAGAGATCTTTGTTAGGCTAATCGGAGTTTCTCCAAGTCTCTCTGGAGTGTTGGCCAAAGCGTCAGCGTCCAACAAAGGACGAATCTTACTGCCCACCAGTAGATCAATTAAGGCCTCTTCAATCAGTCCCTTGTAGTTCAGGCCCAGATCTCTGGCTCTCTCATGTAGACTGGATGTGGTCTAGTTTCAATACTCACTCAGTGGATGGTTCTACAAGGGGCCTTCTCTGGTATCACACAATCAACGAGAGATAAGTGAACAATCCCAAGAACATTTATTTTCATGCCAACCAAAATATCCATAAAAAATCCACCACACAGAGGGTAAAATAGTCCAGGAACATAGATATAGTCCAGTACCGGGATAAAAACCCCGGGAGATGAGTCCCTATCCTCCAGTTTTCTTTTCCAGGGTTATCAGAGTTTCTACAAGTCTCTTTGGGGTGCTGGCCGTCGCATCAGCGTCCCACAAAGGATGAACCTTCATACCCCCTTCTCCTTCTCAAGTCCACTCCTTATAGCCAGGGGTAGGCAGACATGTTGGATGTTTTTCAGTCTCCCCCAGACCTAGGGATGGAAGCACTACAGGGGGTGATGTCCAGTATTTGGAGACCAGGGAAGTTATGACTGGACAGTTAGGAAATGCCATCAGGGGTTCATCAAGAACCAAAGACACATCCAAGCTGCAGATGCGACCTGAGCACAAGTGACTAAGGGGTACTTTGCACTGTGCGACATCGCTACTGCGATATCGTCAGGGTCAAATCTAAAGTGCCGCACATCCGGCGCCAGTAACGACATTGCAACATGTAAAGCCTAGATGCGCCGATAAACGATGGCAAAAGCGTCGTAAATCGGTGATCCGTGTAGTGTCGGTCATTTTCATAATTTCGCACCAATAGGAGATACGATGTTGTTCCTCGCTCCTGCAGCAGCACACATCACTGTGTGTGACACCACAGGAGCGAGGAACATCTCCTTACCTGCCTCCACCGGCTATGCGAAAGGAAGGAGGTGGGCGGGATGTTACGTCCCGCTCATCTCCGCCCCTCTGCATCTGTTGGGCGCCTGCCGTGTGACGTCACTGTGACGCCGCACGACCCGCCCCCTTAGGAAGGAGGCGGGTCGCCGGCCAGAGCGACGTCGCAGGGCAGGTGAGTGCATGTGACGCTGCCGTAGCGATAATGTTCGCTACGCCAGCTATCACAAGATATCACACCTGCGACGGGGACGGGGACTATTGCGCTCGGCATCGCAGCATCGGCTTGCGATGTCGCAGTGTGCAAAGTACCCCTAAGACTCTGGACAAGATGGGGAATACACAGAGCAACAAGGCAACACTCCTAAATCAGTAAAAATATGGACATAGACAAAATGATACCCAACCCACCATATCACACAGTCCCTGATTCCATCCTCTATATCACTCCATCACACAGTCCCTGATTCCATCCCCCCATATCACTCCATCACACAGTCCCTGATTCCATCCCCCCATATCACCCCATCACACAGTCCCTGATTCCATCCCCCCCATATCACCCCATCACACAGTCCCTGATTCCATCCTCTATATCACTCCATCACACAGTCCCTGATTCCATCCTCTATATCACTCCATCACACAGTCCCTGATTCCATCCCCTATATCCCACCATCACACAGTACCTGATTCCATCCCCTATATCACTCCATCACACAGTCCCTGATTCCATCCCCCCATATCACCCCATCACACAGTCCCTGATTCCATCCTCTATATCACTCCATCACACAGTCCCTGATTCCATCCTCTATATCACTCCATCACACAGTCCCTGATTCCATCCCCCCATATCACTCCATCACACAGTCCCTGATTCCATCCCCCCCATATCACCCCATCACACAGTCCCTGATTCCATCCTCTATATCACTCCATCACACAGTCCCTGATTCCATCCCCTATATCCCACCATCACACAGTCCCTGATTCCATCCCCCCATATCACTCCATCACACAGTCTCTGATTCCATCCCCCCCATATCACCCCATCACACAGTCCCTGATTCCATCCTCTATATCACTCCATCACACAGTCCCTGATTCCATCCCCTATATCACTCCATCACACAGTCCCTGATTCCATCCCCTATATCCCACCATCACACAGTCCCTGATTCCATCCCCCCTATATCACCCCATCACACAGTCCCTGATTCCATCCCCTATATCCCACCATCACACAGTCCCTGATTCCATCCCCCCATATCACTCCATCACACAGTCCCTGATTCCATCCCCCCATATCACTCCATCACACAGTCCCTGATTCCATCCCCCCATATCACTCCATCACACAGTCCCTGATTCCATCCCCCCATATCACCCCATCACACAGTCCCTGATTCCATCCTCCCCATATCACCCCATCACACAGTCCCTGATTCCATCCTCTATATCACCCCATCACACAGTCCCTGATTCCATCCTCTATATCACTCCATCACACAGTCCCTGATTCCATCCCCCCATATCACTCCTTCACACAGTCCCTGATTCCATCCCCCCATATCACCCCATCACACAGTCCCTGATTCCATCCCCCCATATCCCAGCATCACACAGTCCCTGATTCCATGCCCCCATATCACTCCTTCACACAGTCCCTGATTCCATCCCCCCATATCACTCCTTCACACAGTCCCTGATTCCATCCCCCCATATCACCTTATCACACAGTCCCTGATTCCATCCCCCCATATCCCAGCATCACACAGTCCCTGATTCCACCCCCCCCCATATCCCACCATCACACAGTCCCTGATTCCATCCCCCCCATATCCCACCATCACACAGTTCTTGATTCCATCCCCCCCATATCCCACCATGACACAGTCCCTGATTCCATCCCCCTGTTACGCATCAGTCCAGGAGTGGACCCACTGGGCCGTGCACCGGACTCCCCCAGGGAGGCCACCAGGAGCGAACCCCTATACAGGGACTGTCTGTCGACCACCTGAGAGGGCCTAGATGCACAGTGGCCGGAACACAGGCGGGGTACCGGGAGCGTCCTCGGAAAGTCCGGAGGGAATCGGAACGGATGACCGGAGCCGGGTGAGGGCCGCAGGCGGAGTCCGGGACCAGTGACGAGGGCGGACTGGAGACTTCAGATGGAATCCAGAACCGGTGGCGAAGTGAAGCAGAGGGACGATGGAGAGATCCACTGCAAACGGAAACCGGGGAATCTCCAGGGAGCCGGCCCAGCTGAGGCAATCCGGGCGTCAGGTTCTGAGGACAGAGACAGGGTTACTGACCGAACACAAAGGGGTTGAACACTATCACAAGATACTGGCTGAGAGAACAGGCACCGCCCGTAACAGGAAGTCTATTATACCCTGCACCTGCAATCAGCCACATCCTGTTCCAGGGATGCTGGCCCTATAAGACAAGGTGACTGAGCGCGCCTGCGCCCTAACGCGCATGCGTGAAGCCCGGGAGCCAGAGGCAAGCACAGGAGGCCGGGGACAGGGCGCAGAGGAACCGGGGCAAAGTCCCGAGTCACAGTAAGCCGGAGGGACCGCCGAGCAGGGAGCACGGGGGACGCAGGGGAGCGGGAGCAGCGGCTGCGATCGGTGAGCACGAGGACTGGATCAGTGGGTACGGGGCGGTGCCGGGACACCGAGACTGGATCAGTGGGTACGGAGCGGTGCCGAGACACCGATACCGGATCAGTGGGTACGGAGCGGTGCCGGGACACCGATACCGGATCAGTGGGTATGGAGCGGTGCCGGGACAGCGAGACCGGATCAGGGGGTACGGGGCTGTGTCGGGACACCAAGACCGAATCAGTGGGTACGGAGCGGTGCCGGGACACTGAGACCGGATCAGTGGGTACGGAGCGGTGCCGGGACACCGGGAGCATGACACCCCCCATATCACTCCATCACACAGTCCCTGATTCCATCCCCTATATCCCACCATCACACAGTCCCTGATTCCATCCTCTATATCACTCCATCACACAGTCCCTGATTCCATCCCCTATATCCCACCATCACACAGTCCCTGATTCCATCCTCTATATCACTCCATCACACAGTCCCTGATTCCATCCCCTATATCCCACCATCACACAGTCCCTGATTCCATCCTCTATATCACTCCATCACACAGTCCCTGATTCCATCCCCTATATCCCACCATCACACAGTCCCTGACTCCATCCTCTATATCACTCCATCACACAGTCCCTGATTCCATCCCCTATATCCCACCATCACACAGTCCCTGATTCCATCCCCTATATCCCACCATCACACAGTCCCTGATTCCGTCCTCTATATCACTCCATCACACAGTCCCTGATTCCATCCTCTATATCACTCCATCACACAGTCCCTGATTCCATCCCCTATATCCCACCATCACACAGTCCCTGATTCCATCCTCTATATCACTCCATCACACAGTCCCTGATTCCGTCCTCTATATCCCACCATCACACAGTCCCTGATTCCGTCCTCTATATCACTCCATCACACAGTCCCTGATTCCATCCTCTATATCCCACCATCACACAGTCCCTGATTCCATCGTCTATATCACTCCATTACACAGTTCCTGATTCCATCCCCTATATCACTTCATCACACAGTCCCTGACTCCGTCCTCTATCCCACCATCACACAGTCCCTGGACTCCATCCTCTATATCACTCCATCACACAGTCCCTGATTCCATCCTCTATATCCCACCAGCACACAGTCCCTGATTCCATCCTCTATATCCCACCATCACACAGTCCCTGATTCCATCCCCTATATCCCATCATCACACAGTCCCTGATTCCGTCCTCTATATCACTCCATCACACAGTCCCTGATTCCATCCTCTATATCACTCCATCACACAGTCCCTGATTCCATCCCCTATATCACTCCATCACACAGTCCCTGATTCCATCCCCTATATCACTCCTTCACACAGTCCCTGATTCCATCCCCCCATATCACCCCATCACACAGTCCCTGATTCCATCCCCCCATATCCCAGCATCACACAGTCCCTGATTCCATGCCCCCATATCACTCCTTCACACAGTCCCTGATTCCATCCCCCCATATCACGTTATCACACAGTCCCTGATTCCATCCCCCCATATCCCAGCATCACACAGTCCCTGATTCCACCACCCCCCCATATCCCACCATCACACAGTCCCTGATTCCATCCCCCCCATATCCCACCATCACACAGTTCTTGATTCCATCCCCCCCATATCCCACCATCACACAGTCCCTGATTCCATCCCCCTGTTACGCATCAGTCCAGGAGTGGACCCACTGGGCCGTGCACCGGACTCCCCCAGGGAGGCCACCAGGAGCGAACCCCTATACAGGGACTGTCTGTCGACCACCTGAGAGGGCCTAGATGCACAGTGGCCGGAACACAGGCGGGGTACCGGGAGCGTCCTCGGAAAGTCCGGAGGGAATCGGAACGGATGACCGGAGCCGGGTGAGGGCCGCAGGCGGAGTCCGGGACCAGTGACGAGGGCGGACTGGAGACTTCAGATGGAATCCAGAACCGGTGGCGAAGTGAAGCAGAGGGACGATGGAGAGATCCACTGCAAACGGAAACCGGGGAATCTCCAGGGAGCCGGACCAGCTGAGGCAATCCGGGCGTCAGGTTCTGAGGACAGAGACAGGGTTACTGACCGAACACAAAGGGGTTGAACACTATCACAAGATACTGGCTGAGAGAACAGGCACCGCCCGTAACAGGAAGTCTATTATACCCTGCACCTGCAATCAGCCACATCCTGTTCCAGGGATGCTGGCCCTATAAGACAAGGTGACTGAGCGCGCCTGCGCCCTAACGCGCATGCGTGAAGCCCGGGAGCCAGAGGCAAGCACAGGAGGCCGGGGACAGGGCGCAGAGGAACCGGGGCAAAGTCCCGAGTCACAGTAAGCCGGAGGGACCGCCGAGCAGGGAGCACGGGGGACGCAGGGGAGCGGGAGCAGCGGCTGCGATCGGTGAGCACGTGGACTGGATCAGTGGGTACGGGGCGGTGCCGGGACACCGAGACTGGATCAGTGGGTACGGAGCGGTGCCGAGACACCGATACCGGATCAGTGGGTACGGAGCGGTGCCGGGACACCGATACCGGATCAGTGGGTATGGAGCGGTGCCGGGACAGCGAGACCGGATCAGGGGGTACGGGGCTGTGTCGGGACACCAAGACCGAATCAGTGGGTACGGAGCGGTGCCGGGACACTGAGACCGGATCAGTGGGTACGGAGCGGTGCCGGGACACCGGGAGCATGACACCCCCCATATCACTCCATCACACAGTCCCTGATTCCATCCCCTATATCACTTCATCACACAGTCCCTGACTCCATCCTCTATATCCCACCATCACACAGTCCCTGATTCCATCCTCTATATCACTCCATCACACAGTCCCTGATTCCATCCCCTATATCCCACCATCACACAGTCCCTGATTCCATCCTCTATATCACTCCATCACACAGTCCCTGATTCCATCCCCTATATCCCACCATCACACAGTCCCTGATTCCATCCTCTATATCACTCCATCACACAGTCCCTGATTCCATCCCCTTTATCCCACCATCACACAGTCCCTGATTCCATCCCCTATATCCCACCATCACACAGTCCCTGATTCCGTCCTCTATATCACTCCATCACACAGTCCCTGATTCCATCCTCTATATCACTCCATCACACAGTCCCTGATTCCATCCCCTATATCCCACCATCACACAGTCCCTGATTCCATCCCCTATATCCCACCATCACACAGTCCCTGATTCCGTCCTCTATATCACTCCATCACACAGTCCCTGATTCCGTCCTCTATATCCCACCATCACACAGTCCCTGATTCCGTCCTCTATATCACTCCATCACACAGTCCCTGATTCCATCCCCTATATCACTCCATCACACAGTCCCTGATTCCATCCTCTATATCCCACCATCACACAGTCCCTGATTCCATCGTCTATATCACTCCATTACACAGTTCCTGATTCCATCCCCTATATCACTTCATCACACAGTCCCTGACTCCGTCCTCTATCCCACCATCACACAGTCCCTGGACTCCATCCTCTATATCACTCCATCACACAGTCCCTGATTCCATCCTCTATATCCCACCAGCACACAGTCCCTGATTCCATCCTCTATATCCCACCATCACACAGTCCCTGATTCCATCCCCTATATCCCACCATCACACAGTCCCTGATTCCGTCCTCTATATCACTCCATCACACAGTCCCTGATTCCATACCCTATATCACTCCATCACACAGTCCCTGATTCCATCCCCTATATCACTCCATCACACAGTCCCTGATTCCATCCTCTATATCACTCCATCACACAGTCCCTGATTCCATCCCCTATATCACTCCATCACACAGTCCCTGATTCCATCCCCTATATCACTCCATCACACAGTCCCTGATTCCGTCCTCTATATCACTCCATCACACAGTCCCTGATTCCGTCCTCTATATCACTCCATCACACAGTCCCTGATTCCATCCTCTATATCACTCCATCACACAGTCCCTGACTCCATCCCCTATATCCCACCATCACACAGTCCCTGATTCCATCCTCTATATCACTCCATCACACAGTCCCTGATTCCATCCCCTATATCACTCCATCACACAGTCCCTGATTCCATCCCCTATATCACTCCATCACACAGTCCCTGATTCCATCCCCCCATATCACTCCATCACACAGTCCCTGATTCCATCCTCTATATCACTCCATCACACAGTCCCTGATTCCATCCCCTATATCACTCCATCACACAGTCCCTGATTCCATCCCCTATATCACTCCATCACACAGTCCCTGATTCCGTCCTCTATATCCCTCCATCACACAGTCCCTGATTCCATCCCCCCCATATCCCACCATCACACAGTCCCTGATTCCATCCCCCCATATCACTCCTTCACACAGTCCCTGATTCCATCCCCCCATATCACTCCATCACACAGTCCCTGACTCCATCCCCCCATATCACTCCATCACACAGTCCCTGATTCCATCCCCCCATATCACTCCATCACACAGTCCCTGATTCCATCCCCCCATATCACTCCATCACACAGTCCCTGATTCCATCCCCCCATATCACTCCATCACACAGTCCCTGATTCCATCCCCCCATATCACTCCATCACACAGTCCCTGATTCCATCCCCCCATATCACTCCATCACACAGTCCCTGATTCCATCCCCCCATATCACTCCATCACACAGTCCCTGATTCCATCCCCCCATATCACTCCATCACACAGTCCCTGATTCCATCCCCCCATATCACTCCATCACACAGTCCCTGATTCCATCCCCCCATATCACTCCTTCACACAGTCCCTGATTCCATCCTCTATATCCCACCATCACACAGTCCCTGATTCCGTCCTCTATATCCCACCATCACACAGTCCCTGATTCCATCCTCTATATCCCACCATCACACAGTGTCTGACTCCATCCTCTATATCCCACCATCACACAGTCCCTGATTCCATCCCCTATATCACTCCATCACACAGTCCCTGATTCCATCCTCTATATCACTCCATCACACAGTCCCTGATTCCGTCCTCTATATCCCACCATCACACAGTCCCTGATTCCATCCCCTATATCACTCCATCACACAGTCCCTGATTCCGTCCTCTATATCCCACCATCACACAGTCCCTGATTCCATCCCCTATATCACTCCATCACACAGTCCCTGATTCCATCCCCTATATCACTCCATCACACAGTCCCTGATTCCATCCCCTATATCACTCCATCACACAGTCCCTGATTCCATCCCCTATATCACTCCATCACACAGTCCCTGATTCCGTCCTCTATATCACTCCATCACACAGTCCCTGATTCCATCCCCTATATCACTCCATCACACAGTCCCTGATTCCGTCCTCTATATCACTCCATCACACAGTCCCTGATTCCATCCCCCCATATCACCCCATCACACAGTCCCTGATTCCATCCCCTATATCCCACCATCACACAGTCCCTGATTCCATCCCCTATATCACTCCATCACACAGTCCCTGATTCCATCCCCCCATATCCAACCATCACACAGTCCCTGATTCCATCCCCTATATCACTCCATCACACAGTCCCTGATTCCATCCCCTATATCACTCCATCACACAGTCCCTGATTCCATCCCCTATATCACTCCATCACACAGTCCCTGATTCCATCCTCTATATCCCACCATCACACAGTCCCTGATTCCATCCTCTATATCACTCCATCACACAGTCCCTGATTCCATCCTCTATATCCCACCATCACACAGTCCCTGATTCCATCCCCTATATCACTCCATCACACAGTCCCTGATTCCATCCTCTATATCCCACCATCACACAGTCCCTGATTCCATCCCCTATATCACTCCATCACACAGTCCCTGATTCCATCCCCTATATCACTCCATCACACAGTCCCTGATACCATCCCCTATATCACTCCATCACACAGTCCCTGATTCCATCCTCTATATCACTCCATCACACAGTCCCTGATTCCATCCCCTATATCACTCCATCACACAGTCCCTGATTCCATCCCCTATATCACTCCATCACACAGTCCCTGATACCATCCCCTATATCCCACCATCACACAGTCCCTGATTCCATCCCCTATATCACTCCATCACACAGTCCCTGATTCCATCCCCTATATCACTCCATCACACAGTCCCTGATTCCATCCCCTATATCACTCCATCACACAGTAACTGATACCATCCCCTATATCACTCCATCACACAGTCCCTGATTCCATCCTCTATATCACTCCATCACACAGTCCCTGATTCCATCCCCTATATCACTCCATCACACAGTCCCTGATTCCATCCCCTATATCACTCCATCACACAGTCCCTGATTCCATCCCCTATATCACTCCATCACACAGTCCCTGACTCCATCCTCTATATCCCACCATCACACAGTCCCTGATTCCATCCTCTATATCACTCCATCACACAGTCCCTGATTCCATCCCCTATATCACTCCATCACACAGTCCCTGACTCCATCCTCTATATCCCACCATCACACAGTCCCTGATTCCGTCCTCTATATCACTCCATCACACAGTCCCTGATTCCATCCTCTATATCACTCCATCACACAGTCCCTGATTCCATCCCCCTATATCATTCCATCACACAGTCCCTGATTCCATCCCCTATATCACTCCATCACACAGTCCCTGATTCCATCCCCTATATCACTCCATCACACAGTCCCTGATTCCATCCTCTATATCACTCCATCACACAGTCCCTGATTCCATCCCCTATATCACTCCATCACACAGTCCCTGATTCCATCCCCTATATCACTCCATCACACAGTCCCTGATTCCATCCCCTATATCACTCCATCACACAGTCCCTGATTCCATCCCCTATATCACTCCATCACACAGTCCCTGATTCCATCCCCCCATATCACTCCATCACACAGTCCCTGATTCCATCCCCTATATCACTCCATCACACAGTCCCTGATTCCATCCTCTATATCACTCCATCACACAGTCCCTGATTCCATCCCCTATATCACTCCATCACACAGTCCCTGATTCCATCCCCTATATCACTCCATCACACAGTCCCTGATTCCATCCCCTATATCACTCCATCACACAGTCCCTGATTCCATCCCCTATATCACTCCATCACACAGTCCCTGATTCCATCCCCTATATCACTCCATCACACAGTCCCTGATTCCATCAGCTATATCCCACCATCACACAGTCCCTGATTCCATCCCCTATATCCCACCATCACACAGTCCCTGATTCCATCCCCTATATCCCTCCATCACACAGTCCCTGATTCCATCCCCTATATCACTCCATCACACAGTCCCTGATTCTGTCCCGTATCATGTTATAAGCTCACAGGTTCCATTTGCAGAAAACCAGAAAAATCACAAACACAAAAAACGCAGAATTTCTTAATGAAATAACCGTAGAATAAAGAGAAAATATTAAATGTCTGAGCAGGAAATCTGTCTCTTTAATTGCACTGAGCGTCTCCGGATCCAGCTGCGCTCAGTGCTCGCAGATACGCTCTGTTCTCCGCACAAAGCGAGCGTCTTCTCTTCAGCCGAGAATCTGTAATTATAAGTGTTATCATTAGGATTAGTCATCTCTTATGTGATAATAGAAGCCACGAGCAACGAGATACCTGGAAGTGTCTGATATCCCCACATCTACCCCAGCGAAGGCACAAGAAAGCCTGCAAATGTCAGATTACACAGAGCGAGACACTGGAATATCAGGGACTACTATAATACTGCCCCTATGTGCAAGAATATAACTACTATAATACTGCCCCTATGTGCAAGAATATAACTACTATAATACTGCCCCTATGTACAAGAATATAACTACTATAATACTGCCCCTATGTGCAAGAATATAACTACTATAATACTGCTCCTACGTGCAAGAATATAACTACTATAATACTGCCCCTATATACAAGAATATAACTACTATAATACTGCCCCCTATGTACAAGAATATAACTACTATAATACTGCCCCTATGTGCAAGAATATAACTACTATAATACTGCCCCTATGTACAAGAATATAACTACTATAATACTGCCCCTATATACAAGAATATAACTACTATAATACTGCTCCTATGTACACGAATATAACTACTATAATACTGCCCCGATGTACAAGAATATAACTGCTATAATACTGCCCCCTATGTACAAGAATATAACTACTATAATACTGCCCCTATGTACAAGAATATAACTACTATAATACTGCCCCTATGTACAAGAATATAACTACTATAATACTGCCCCTATGTACAAGAATATAACTACTATAATACTGCCCCCTATGTACAAGAATATAACTACTATAATACTGCTCCTATATACAAGAATATAACTACTATAATACTGCCCCTATGTACAAGAATATAACTACTATAATACTGCCCCCTATGTACAAGAATATAACTACTATAATACTGCTCCCATGTACAAGAATATAACTACTATAATACTGCCCCTATGTACAAGAATATAACTACTATAATACTGCCCCCTATGTACAAGAATATAACTACTATAATACTGCTCCTATATACAAGAATATAACTACTATAATACTGCCCCTATGTACAAGAATATAACTACTATAATACTGCCCCTATGTACAAGAATATAACTACTATAATACTGCCCCCTATGTACAAGAATATAACTACTATAATACTGCTCCTATATACAAGAATATAACTACTATAATACTGCCCCTATGTACAAGAATATAACTACTATAATACTGCCCCCTATGTACAAGAATATAACTACTATAATACTGCTCCTATATACAAGAATATAACTACTATAATACTGCCCCCTATGTACAAGAATATAACTACTATAATACTGCCCCTATGTACAAGAATATAACTACTATAATACTGCTCCCATGTACAAGAATATAACTACTATAATACTGCCCCTATGTACAAGAATATAACTACTATAATACTGCCCCCTATGTACAAGAATATAACTACTATAATACTGCCTCCTAGGTACAGGAATATAACTACTATAATACTGCCCCCTATGTACAAGAATATAACTACTATAATATTGCTCCTATATACAAGAATATAACTACTATAATACTGCCCCTATGTACAAGAATATAACTACTATAATACTGCCCCTATATACAAGAATATAACTACTATAATACTGCCCCCTATGTACAAGAATATAACTACTATAATACTGCTCCCATGTACAAGAATATAACTACTATAATACTGCCCCCTATGTACAAGAATATAACTACTATAATACTGCCCCTATGTACAAGAATATAACTACTATAATACTGCCCCCTATATACAAGAATATAACTGCTATAATACTGCCCCTATGTACAAGAATATAACTACTATAATACTGCTCCCTATGTAGAGGAATATAACTGATGTAAATAACGCTGGAGCTGTATTGCAGTATTGTGCTGTTATTTGCACATTATTGCGGCACTGTTGCTGTGTAATTTGGCGGTGTGTTTGTATTGTGCCGCTCTGTGTATAGCACACAGGGGTAATGGGCGTTGGGGTTTTGTACCATTTACCTGTGTAATTTCCACGGCGGCTCCTGGTTTTGTGCTCGGCGCAGTCACAATGCCGCGTGCTGTAATGATGGGGAGCAGCGGGCGTCGTCATGGTAACGGGCTCGGCTCTGATGAATGGGCTGTCAGGAGAATGGCTCTCAGCAGTTTAAGAAAGGAGGAAAAGGCGTTCAATGGATTATTTACCTGAGACGTGATCGTCGAGAACGCCCCAAAAATCTCCCGCCTCAGTCACAGCGCGGACCATTATACACCAGACTGATGGATTTCATGTGTGACCGCTGCGACAGTCACCTCTGTAGGTCAATGGGAGCAGTAGTGAAGATAAATGACCTCCCTCCATTCACTTCTATGAGAGCTGTGGTGCACACAAGACCCCGCTAACACATCATGGGTGGGGTGACGGTCACGAGCGCATAACAGTCCCATAGAAGTCAATGGAGCCGTGTTCACGCATGCACAATACATAATGTAATGTGGAACTGGAGTCTGATGGGCCCCGCTGCAAAATTAGACGATGGGCTCCAATATGTATGTTCATCAGATGTATGGGCCCTTGTAACATTTCAGATCCTATGAATATGTATGTGTATGCCTCCCTATGTAATAATATTCCCCTTCCTGTAATAATGTCCCCAATTCTGGCCCCTTCCTGAACTAATGTCCCCCATCCGGGGCATCTTCCTGTAATAATGTCCCCATCTTGGCCCCTTCCAATATTAATATCCACCATCCTGGCCCCTTCCAGTAATAATGTCCCCATCCTGGCCCCTTCCAATAATAATATCCACCATCCTGGCCCCTTCTGATATTAATGTCCCCCATTCTAGCCCCTTTCCAATATTAATGTCCCCCATCCTGGCCCCTTCCAATAATAATGTCCATCATCCTGGCCCCTTTCCAATATTAATGTCCCCCATCCTGGCCCCCTCCAATAATAATGTCCTCCATCCTGGCCCCTTTCCAATATTAATGTCCCCCATCCTGGCCCCCTCCAATAATAATGTCCTCCATCCTGGCCCATTCCAATAATAATGTCCACCATCCTGGCCCCTTCCAGTAATAATGTCCCCATCCTGGCCCCTTCCAATAATAATATCCACCATCCTGGGCCCCTTCCAGTAATAATGTCCCCCATTCTAGCCCCATTCCAATATTAATGTCCCCCATCCTGGCCCCTTCCAATAATAATGTCCATCATCCTGGCCCCTTTCCAATATTAATGTACCCCATCCTGGCCCCCTCCAATAATAATGTCCTCCATCCTGGCCCATTCCAATAATAATGTCCACCATCCTGGCCCCTTCCAATAATAATGTCCACCATCCTGGCCCCTTCCAATAATAATGTCCTCCATCCTGGCCCCTTTCCAATATTAATGTCCCCCATCCTGGCCCCTTTCCAATATTAATGTCCCCCATCCTGGGCCCCGTCCAGTAATAATGTCCCCTATCCTGTCGCTTTCTAGTAATAATGTCCCCCATCCTGGCCCCTTTCCAATATTAATATCCCCCATCCTGGGCCCCTTCCAATATTAATGTCCCCCATCCTGGCCCCTTCCAATATTAATGTCCCCCATCCTGACTCCTTCCAATATTAATGTTCACCATCCTGGCCCCTTCCAATATTAATGTCCCCCATCCTGGCCCCTTCCAGTATTAATGTCCCCCATCCGGGGCATCTATGCCCCATCCTTGCACCTTTCTGTAATAATGTCCCCCATCTTGGCCCCTTTCAATATTAATATCCACCATCCTGGGCCCCTTCCAGTAATAATGTCCCCATCCTGGGCCACTTCCAGTAATAATGTCCCCCATCCTGGCCCCTTCCAATATTAATGTCCCCTATCCTGGCCCCTTCCAATATTAATGTCCCCCATTCTGGCCCCTTCCAATATTAATGTCCCCCATCCTGGCTCCTTCCAATATTAATGTTCACCATCCTTGCCCCTTCCAATATTAATGTCCCCCATCCTGGCCCCTTCCAATATAATGTCCCCCATCCTGGCTCCTTCCAATAATAATGTCCTCCATCCTGGCCTTTCTAGGTATAATGTCTTTCATCTTGGGCCTCTTTCTAGTATAATGTCCCCTATCCTTAACCCCTTCCAGTAATAATGTTCTACATCCTGGGCCCCTTCCAGTATTAATGTCCTCCGTCCTGGGTCCCTTGCAAGTATAATGTCTCCTGTCCTAGATCTCTTCTAGCTATGATATTCTCCATCCTGGGCATTTTACCGGGCATTTCCTTCCATTCTGGCCCCTTCCAGTAATAATGTCCTCCATCCTGGGCATCTTCTGCCAATAATGTCCCCTATCCTGGCTCCTTCCAATAATAATGCCCCCATTCTGGGTCCTTCTAGTAATAATGTCCTCCATCCTGTCACTTCTAGGTATAATGTCTCTCATCTCATTTTGGGCCCCTTTCTTGTATGATGTCCCCTATCCTGAGCCCTGTCCATTAATAATGTTCTACACCCTGGCCCCTTCCAGTATGAATGTCCTCCATCCTGGGTCCCTTGCAATTATAATATCTCTTGTCTTGAGCATCTTCTAGGTATAATGTCCTCCATCCTGGGCATTTTCCTGGGCATTTTCCCCCATTCTGGACCCTTCCAGTAATAATGTCCTCCATTCTGGGCACCTTCTGCTAATAATCACCCCTATCCTGGCTCCTTCCAATAATAATGCCCCCATTCTGGCTCCTCCTAGTAATAATGTCCTCCATCCTGTCATTTCTAGGTATAATGTCTCTCATCTTGGGCCCCTTTCTGGTATGATGTCCCCTATTCTGAGCCCCATCCAGAAATATTGTTCTAAACCTTGGCCCCTTCCAGTATTAATGTCCTCTATACTTGCAAGTATAATATCTTTTGTCCTGAGCCCCTTCTAGGTATAATGTCCTCCATCCTAGGAATTTTCCTAGTATAATGTCCCCCATCCTGGCCCCTTCCAGTAATAGTGTCCACTCTCCTGTGCCTCTTCCTGTAATAATGTCCCCTATACTAGGCCCCTTCCAGTAATGATGTCCGCCATCATGGGCCCCTTCCAGTAATAATATCCCCCATCTTGGTTCCTCCATCTTGGTTTCTTCTGCCCTTTCCCCACTCATATGATACTTACTTTGTACTTCGGTGTGCAAGCGTTGGACAGCACATTACATCACTGTTATGCACCGCCAGTGACGGGCACGCCTCTGATTTTACCGGCAGCGTGTAGTGCAGTGCAGGCAGGCAGCGAGTCTCTGCACAGCAATACACCCAGCTTTAATAGCCACTGGCATTGGCGGGCCGCCCTCCAGCACAGGCCCAGTCACGGTTGCACCCTCTTCAGTTGCGATAATTTCATCTCTGCCAATAGATTCATAAAAGTGAATGGCGTTGTGATGATACATGCACTGTAGTGATGATGCACGCACTGTCATGATGATACATGCACTGTAGTGATGATGCACGCACTGTCGTGATGATACATGCGCTGTAGTGATGATGCACGCACTGTTGTGATGATACATGCGCTGTAGCGATGATGCACGCACTGTTGTGATGATACATGCGCTGTAGTGATGATGCACGCACTGTTGTGATGATACATGCACTGTAATGATGATGCACGCACTGTCATGATGATACATGCACTGCAGTGATGATGCACGCACTGTCGTGATGATACATGCGCTGTAGTGATGATGCACGCACTGTCGTGATGATGCACGTACTGTAGTGATGATGCGTGCACTGTCGTGATGATACATGCGCTGTAGTGATGATGCGTGCACTGTCGTGATGATACATGCGCTGTAGTGATGATGCGTGCACTGTCGTGATGATACATGCGCTGTAGTGATGATGCGTGCACTGTCGTGATGATACATGCGCTGTAGTGATGATGCGTGCACTGTTGTGATGATACATGCGCTGTAGTGATGATGCGTGCACTGTCGTGATGATACATGCGCTGTAGTGATGATGCGTGCACTGTCGTGATGATGCGTGCACTGTAGTGATGATGCGTGCACTGTCGTGATGATACATGCGCTGTAGTGATGATACATGCGCTGTAGTGATGATGCGTGCACTGTCGTGATGATACATGCGCTGTAGTGATCATGCATGCACTGTCGTGATGATACATGCGCTGTAGTGATGATGCGTGCACTGTCGTGATGATGCGTGCACTGTAGTGATGATGCGTGCACTGTCGTGATGATACATGCACTGTCGTAATGATACATGCGCTGTAGTGATGATGCGTGCACTGTCGTGATGATACATGCGCTGCAGTGATGATGCGTGCACTGTCGTGATGATACATGCGCTGTAGTGATGATGCGTGCACTGTTGTGATGATACATGCGCTGTAGTGATGATGCGTGCACTGTCGTGATGATACATGCGCTGTAGTGATGATGCGTGCACTGTCGTGATGATGCGTGCACTGTCGTGATGATACGTGCACTGTCGTGATGATACATGCGCTGTAGTGATCATGCATGCACTGTCGTGATGATACATGCGCTGTAGTGATGATGCGTGCACTGTCGTGATGATGCGTGCACTGTAGTGATGATGCGTGCACTGTCGTGATGATACATGCACTGTCGTAATGATACATGCGCTGTAGTGATGATGCGTGCACTGTCGTGATGATACATGCGCTGTAGTGATGATGCGTGCACTGTCGTGATGATACATGCGCTGTAGTGATGATGCGTGCACTGTAGTGATGATGCGTGCACTGTCGTGATGATGCGTGCACTGTAGTGATGATGCGTGCACTGTCGTGATGATGTGTGCACTGTAGTGATGATGCGTGCACTGTCGTGATGATGTGTGCACTGTAGTGATGATGCGTGCACTGTAGTGATGATACATGCGCTGTAGTGATGATGCGTGCACTGTCGTGATGATGCGTGCACTGTAGTGATGATACATGCGCTGTAGTGATGATGCGTGCACTGTAGTGATGATGCGTGCACTGTAGTGATGATGCGTGCACTGTCGTGATGATGCGTGCACTGTCGTGATGATACATGCGCTGTAGTGATGATGCGTGCACTGTCGTGATGATACATGCGCTGTAGTGATGATGCGTGCACTGTCGTGATGATGCGTGCACTGTCGTGATGATGCGTGCACTGTCGTGATGATACATGCGCTGTAGTGATGATACATGCGCTGTAGTGATGATGCGTGCACTGTAGTGATGATGCGTGCACTGTCGTGATGATGCGTGCACTGTAGTGATGATGGGTGCACTGTCGTGATGATGTGTGCACTGTAGTGATGATGCGTGCACTGTCGTGATGATGTGTGCACTGTAGTGATGATGCGTGCACTGTAGTGATGATACATGCGCTGTAGTGATGATGCGTGCACTGTAGTGATGATGCGTGCACTGTAGTGATGATGTGTGCACTGTAGTGATGATGCGTGCACTGTCGTGATGATGTGTGCACTGTAGTGATGATGCGTGCACTGTAGTGATGATACATGCGCTGTAGTGATGATACATGCGCTGTAGTGATGATGCGTGCACTGTAGTGATGATGCGTGCACTGTCGTGATGATGCGTGCACTGTCGTGATGATACATGCACTGTCGTGATGATGCGTGCACTGTCGTGATGATGTGTGCACTGTCGTGATGATACATGCGCTGTAGTGATGATACATGCGCTGTAGTGATGATGCGTGCACTGTCGTGATGATGCGTGCACTGTAGTGATGATGCGTGCACTGTCGTGATGATGTGTGCACTGTAGTGATGATGTGTGCACTGTAGTGATGATACATGCGCTGTAGTGATGATACATGCGCTGTAGTGATGATGCGTGCACTGTAGTGATGATGCGTGCACTGTCGTGATGATACATGCGCTGTAGTGATGATACATGCGCTGTAGTGATGATGCGTGCGCTGTAGTGATGATGCGTGCACTGTAGTGATGATGCGTGCACTGTAGTGATGATGCGTGCACTGTCGTGATGATACATGCGCTGTAGTGATGATGCGTGCACTGTAGTGATGATGCGTGCACTGTCGTGATGATACATGCGCTGTAGTGATGATACATGCGCTGTAGTGATGATGCGTGCACTGTCGTGATGATACATGCGCTGTAGTGATCATGCATGCACTGTCGTGATGATACATGCGCTGTAGTGATGATGCGTGCACTGTCGTGATGATGCGTGCACTGTAGTGATGATGCGTGCACTGTCGTGATGATACATGCACTGTCGTAATGATACATGCGCTGTAGTGATGATGCGAGCACTGTAGTGATGATACATGCGCTGTAGTGATGATGCGTGCACTGTCGTGATGATACATGCGCTGTAGTGATGATGCGTGCACTGTCGTGATGATACATGCACTGTAGTGATGATGCGTGCACTGTCGTGATGATGCGTGCACTGTAGTGATGATGCGTGCACTGTCGTGATGATGCGTGCACTGTAGTGATGATGCGTGCACTGTCGTGATGATGTGTGCACTGTAGTGATGATGCGTGCACTGTTGTGATGATGTGTGCACTGTAGTGATGATGCGTGCACTGTAGTGATGATACATGCGCTGTAGTGATGATACATGCGCTGTAGTGATGATGCACGCACTGTCGTGATGATGCACGCACTGTAGTGATGATGCACGCACTGTAGTGATGATGCACGCACTGTCGTGATGATGCACGCACTGTAGTGATGATGCACGCACTGTAGTGATGATGCACGCACTGTCGTGATGATGCACGCACTGTAGTGATGATGCGTGCACTGTCGTGATGATGCGTGCACTGTAGTGATGATGCGTGCACTGTCGTGATGATACATGCGCTGTAGTGATGATGCGTGCACTGTCGTGATGATACATGCGCTGTAGTGATGATGCATGCACTGTCGTGATGATACATGCGCTGTAGTGATGATGCGTGCACTGTCGTGATGATACATGCGCTGTAGTGATGATGCGTGCACTGTTGTGATGATACATGCGCTGTAGTGATGATGCGTGCACTGTCGTGATGATACATGCGCTGTAGTGATGATGCGTGCACTGTCGTGATGATGCGTGCACTGTCGTGATGATACATGCGCTGTAGTGATGATACATGCGCTGTAGTGATGATGCGTGCACTGTCGTGATGATACATGCGCTGTAGTGATCATGCATGCACTGTCGTGATGATACATGCGCTGTAGTGATGATGCGTGCACTGTCGTGATGATGCGTGCACTGTAGTGATGATGCGTGCACTGTCGTGATGATACATGCACTGTCGTAATGATACATGCGCTGTAGTGATGATGCGTGCACTGTCGTGATGATACATGCGCTGTAGTGATGATGCGTGCACTGTCGTGATGATACATGCGCTGTAGTGATGATGCGTGCACTGTAGTGATGATGCGTGCACTGTCGTGATGATGCGTGCACTGTAGTGATGATGCGTGCACTGTAGTGATGATGCGTGCACTGTAGTGATGATACATGCGCTGTAGTGATGATGCGTGCACTGTCGTGATGATGCGTGCACTGTCGTGATGATGTGTGCACTGTAGTGATGATGCGTGCACTGTAGTGATGATACATGCGCTGTGGTGATGATGCGTGCACTGTCGTGATGATGCGTGCACTGTCGTGATGATACATGCGCTGTAGTGATGATGCGTGCACTGTCGTGATGATGCGTGCACTGTCGTGATGATGCGTGCACTGTCGTGATGATACATGCGCTGTAGTGATGATACATGCGCTGTAGTGATGATGCGTGCACTGTAGTGATGATGCGTGCACTGTCGTGATGATGCGTGCACTGTAGTGATGATGGGTGCACTGTCGTGATGATGTGTGCACTGTAGTGATGATGCGTGCACTGTCGTGATGATGTGTGCACTGTAGTGATGATGCGTGCACTGTAGTGATGATACATGCGCTGTAGTGATGATGCGTGCACTGTAGTGATGATGCGTGCACTGTAGTGATGATGTGTGCACTGTAGTGATGATGCGTGCACTGTCGTGATGATGTGTGCACTGTAGTGATGATGCGTGCACTGTAGTGATGATACATGCGCTGTAGTGATGATACATGCGCTGTAGTGATGATGCGTGCACTGTAGTGATGATGCGTGCACTGTCGTGATGATGCGTGCACTGTCGTGATGATACATGCACTGTCGTGATGATGCGTGCACTGTCGTGATGATACATGCGCTGTAGTGATGATACATGCGCTGTAGTGATGATGCGTGCACTGTCGTGATGATGCGTGCACTGTCGTGATGATACATGCACTGTCGTGATGATGCGTGCACTGTCGTGATGATGTGTGCACTGTCGTGATGATACATGCGCTGTAGTGATGATACATGCGCTGTAGTGATGATGCGTGCACTGTCGTGATGATGCGTGCACTGTCGTGATGATACATGCGCTGTAGTGATGATGCGTGCACTGTCGTGATGATGCGTGCACTGTCGTGATGATGCGTGCACTGTCGTGATGATACATGCGCTGTAGTGATGATACATGCGCTGTAGTGATGATGCGTGCACTGTAGTGATGATGCGTGCACTGTCGTGATGATGCGTGCACTGTAGTGATGATGGGTGCACTGTCGTGATGATGTGTGCACTGTAGTGATGATGCGTGCACTGTCGTGATGATGTGTGCACTGTAGTGATGATGCGTGCACTGTAGTGATGATACATGCGCTGTAGTGATGATGCGTGCACTGTAGTGATGATGCGTGCACTGTAGTGATGATGTGTGCACTGTAGTGATGATGCGTGCACTGTCGTGATGATGTGTGCACTGTAGTGATGATGCGTGCACTGTAGTGATGATACATGCGCTGTAGTGATGATACATGCGCTGTAGTGATGATGCGTGCACTGTAGTGATGATGCGTGCACTGTCGTGATGATGCGTGCACTGTCGTGATGATACATGCACTGTCGTGATGATGCGTGCACTGTCGTGATGATGTGTGCACTGTCGTGATGATACATGCGCTGTAGTGATGATACATGCGCTGTAGTGATGATGCGTGCACTGTAGTGATGATGCGTGCACTGTCGTGATGATGCGTGCACTGTAGTGATGATGCGTGCACTGTCGTGATGATGTGTGCACTGTAGTGATGATGCGTGCACTGTCGTGATGATGTGTGCACTGTAGTGATGATGCGTGCACTGTAGTGATGATACATGCGATGTAGTGATGATGCGTGCACTGTAGTGATGATGCGTGCACTGTAGTGATGATGCGTGCACTGTCGTGATGATACATGCGCTGTAGTGATGATGCGTGCACTGTCGTGATGATGCGTGCACTGTAGTGATGATGCGTGCACTGTCGTGATGATACATGCGCTGTAGTGATGATACATGCGCTGTAGTGATGATGCGTGCACTGTAGTGATGATGCGTGCACTGTAGTGATGATGCGTGCACTGTAGTGATGATGCGTGCACTGTCGTGATGATACATGCGCTGTAGTGATGATGCGTGCACTGTCGTGATGATACATGCGCTGTAGTGATCATGCATGCACTGTCGTGATGATACATGCGCTGTAGTGATGATGCGTGCACTGTTGTGATGATGCGTGCACTGTAGTGATGATGCGTGCACTGTAGTGATGATGCGTGCACTGTAGTGATGATGCGTGCACTGTCGTGATGATGCGTGCACTGTAGTGATGATGCGTGCACTGTAGTGATGATGCGTGCACTGTAGTGATGATGCGTGCACTGTCGTGATGATGCGTGCACTGTAGTGATGATGCGTGCACTGTAGTGATGATGCGTGCACTGTAGTGATGATGCGTGCACTGTAGTGATGATGCGTGCACTGTCGTGATGATGCGTGCACTGTAGTGATGATGCGTGCACTGTCGTGATGATGCGTGCACTGTAGTGATGATGCGTGCACTGTCGTGATGATGTGTGCCCTGTAGTGATGATGCGTGCACTGTAGTGATGATACATGCGCTGTAGTGATGATGCGTGCACTGTAGTGATGATGCGTGCACTGTCGTGATGATGCGTGCACTGTAGTGATGATGCGTGCACTGTCGTGATGATGCGTGCACTGTAGTGATGATACACGCACTGTAGTGATGATGCACGCGCTGTAGTGATGATACATGTGCTGTAGTGATGATGCACGCGCTGTAGTGATGATACATGTGCTGTAGTGATGATACATGTGCTGTAGTGATGATGCGTGCACTGTAGTGATGATACATGCACTGTAGTGATGATGCGTGCACTGTCGTGATGATACATGCGCTGTAGTGATGATGCGTGCACTGTAGTGATGATGCGTGCACTGTCGTGATGATGCGTGCACTGTAGTGATGATGCGTGCACTGTCGTGATGATACATGCACTGTCGTGATGATACATGCGCTGTAGTGATGATGCGTGCACTGTAGTGATGATGCGTGCACTGTAGTGATGATGCGTGCACTGTCGTGATGATGCGTGCACTGTAGTGATGATACACGCACTGTCGTGATGATGCGTGCACTGTAGTGATGATGCATGCGCTGTAGTGATGATGCGTGCACTGTAGTGATGATACACGCACTGTAGTGATGATGCGTGCACTGTAGTGATGATGCATGCGCTGTAGTGATGATGCGTGCACTGTAGTGATGATGCGTGCACTGTAGTGATGATGCGTGCACTGTAGTGATGATACATGCGCTGTAGTGATGATGCGTGCACTGTAGTGATGATACACGCACTGTAGTGATGATGCGTGCACTGTAGTGATGATGCATGCGCTGTAGTGATGATGCACGCACTGTAGTGATGATACATGCGCTGTAGTGATGATGCACGCACTGTCATGATACCACTCAGAACAGATTTTGCAATACTCGCCAATATATTTAAGCTTCGCTCCATTCTATTTGAGACCGCCCATAAATTGACAATACATTTGCATATTGCGCTTATTTTCCCAGACTCCGCCCCCTTTTGTTGCCCCCATGCTCACAGCTTGTGCGGGTGATACTCGCCCATGTTCCCGCCTTACGCTAGACTTATAATGTGTATATGAGAGCAGTTGTGGAAATCCCCTCTAATTACACAAACATCTGTAGTAAATGGACTTCTCCGCTCGTCATTAGCATAAATATAATCAGATTTGCATTTTTCCTGCCGGATCCTTCGAAGGCCGTAACCTCCGCTGCTGCCGCCGCCATCGGGGAAAGCGACACCTAATTGAATTCATGTAAATTATCCCTCTAATTTAATGTGTTTATTTTTCACGCTTTTCACCCAGGAGTAATAAATGTAATTTCTGCCCGAGACTAAGAGGAATTACCATTAATTTATCCGTTCTGCTGGTATTTACTATAGATGCATCATTGACTCGCACCAGTTGTGGAGGAGGGGAGATATATTTTGGCACATATGGGGCATGCTGAGACTTGTAGTGGTACAAACGTCTATTTACCATATCAGACCCTGTAGGACCCAAAGTATCTAGACATCCCGCGGACAGGGCATTGATGTCAATGAGGGTTGTGTAATGCATCATTTTGCCTGTCAGAGGCGCTGTAAGGAAATTGAACAGACTAGACTTGTCCATTAAGAGACTGTTTGTGGTATGGAAATTGGAGTTGATGGGGTGAAGATTGGGGTAGACTTGTCCATCATGAGAGAATTGGTGGGTTGGAGATTGCAGTAGGACTTATCTATTATAAGAGAGTTGATGGGGTGGAGATTGGAGTAGACTTGTCCATCATGAGAGAGTTGGTGGTCTGGAGAGAGACAAGAGTAGACTTGTCCATCATGAGAGAGTTGGAGGGTTGAAAATTGGAGTAGATTTGTCTGGTATAGGAAAGTTGTTGGGCTTGAGATGGGGTAGACTTGTCCATCATGAGAGAGTTGGTGATCTGGAGACAAGAGTAGACTTGTTCATCATGAGAGAGTTGGTGGTCTGGAGACAAGAGTAGACTTGTCCCTCATGAGAGAGTTGGTGGTCTGGAGACAAAAGTAGACTTGTCCATCATGAGAGAGTTGGTGATCTGGAGACAAGAGTATACTTGTCCATCATGAGAGAGTTGGTGGTCTGGAGACAAAAGTAGACTTGTCCATCATGAGAGAGTTGGTAATCTGGAGACAAGAGTATACTTGTCCATCATGAGAGAGTTGGTGGTCTGGAGACAAAAGTCGACTTGTCCATCATGAGAGAGTTGGTGGTCTGGAGACAAAAGTAGACTTGTCCATCATGAGAGAGTTGGTGATCTGGAGACAAGAGTAGACTTGTCCATCATGAGAGAGTTGGTGGTCTGGAGACAAAAGTAGACTTGTCCATCATGAGAGAGTTGGTGATCTGGAGACAAGAGTAGACTTGTCCATCATGAGAGAGTTGGTGGTCTGGAGACAAGAGTAGACTTGTCCATCATGAGAGAGTTGGTGGTCTGGAGACAAGATTAGACTTGTTCATCATGATAGAATTAGTGCACTGGAGATGGAGTAGCCTTGTCCATCATAAAAGAGTTTGTTGGCTGGAAATAACAGTACACATGTACATCTTGAGAAAGTTGGTGGAATGGATACTGGAAAAGACATTCATCATGAGAGAGTTTGTGCACAGGAGACTGGAATAGACTTGTCCATCATAAAAGAGTTTGTGGGCTGGAGACCAGAGTAGATATGTACATCTTGAGAGAGTTGGTGGGTTGGAGACTTAAGCAGACATGTACAACTTGAGAGAGTTGGAGGGCTCGAGATTTGAGTAGGTTTGTCCATCATAGGAGAGTTTGTGGGCCAGAAACTCGAGTAGACTTGTTCATAGTGAGAGAGTTGTGGGCTGCAGATTGTAGTATACTTGTCCATCATGAGAGAGTTGGTGGGCTGGAAACAAGAGTAGACTTGTTCATCATGCTAGTATTGGTGCAATTGAGACTGGAGTAGTCTTGCCCATCATAAAAGAGTTTATGGGCTGGAGACCAGAGTAGACATGTATATCTTGAGAAAGTTGGTGAATTGGATACTGGAAAAGACATTCATCATGAGTGAGTTGGTGGGCTAGAGTCCAGAATTGACTTGTCCATCATAAAAGAGTTTGTGGGATGGAGACCAGAGTAGGCATATATATCTTGAGACAGTTGGTGGCATGGATACTGGAGAAGACTCGTCCATCATGAGAGCATTGGTGGAATGGATACTGAAGTAGACTTAATGAGTTGGAGATTGGAGGTGACTTGTCAATCATGAGAGAATTGGATTCTGGATTAGACATTTTTGTCATAAGAGTTGGTGGAGTATGGTATAGACATGTTCAATATGAAATGGTTTATGGGCTGTAGGCTGAAGAAGACTTGTCCATCGTAAAAGAGTTTGTGGGCTGGAGACTGGAGTACATTTTTCCATCCTGAGAACATTAAAGTGCTGTAAATCAGAGTATACTTGTCGATTATGAGAGAGTTGGTGGGCTGGAGACTGAATTAGACTTGTCCATCATGAGAGAGTTGGTGGGCTGGAGACAAGAGTAGACTTGTTCATCATGATAAAATTGGTGCCCTGGAGACTGGAATAGAATTGTCCATCATAAGAGTTTGAGGGCTGGAGACCAAAGTTGACATGGCCATCTTGAGAGAGTTAGTAGAATGGGTACTGCACAAGACATCAATCATGAGAAAGTTGGTGGGCTAGAAACCAGATAAGACTTGTCCATCATAAAAGAGTTTGTGTGATGGAGACCAGAGTAGGCTTATCTATCTTGAGACAGTTGGCGGAATGGATACTTGAGAAGACTTGTCCATCATGAGAGAGTTGGTGGGCTGGAGATTGGAAGTGACTTGTCAATCATGAGATAATTGGATACTGGAGTAGACATTTTTGTCATAAGAGTTGGTGCACTGGACTATGGAATAGACAGTTTGTGGGCTGCAGACTGAAGAAGACTTGTCCATCATAAAAGAGTTTGTTGTCTGGAGACTGGAGTACATTTGTCATTACTGGGTTGGAAACCGGAGTATACTTGTCAATTATGAGAGAGTTGGTCTGGAGACTGGATTAGACTTGTCTGTCATGAGAGATTTTGTGGGCTGGACACTCAAGTAGACTTGTCAATAATGAGAGAGTTGGTGGGCTGGATAATGGAGTAGACTTTTCCATCATGAGACAGTTGGTGGGCTGGAGACTGGATTAGACTTGTCAATCATGAGAGAGTGGGTGGGTTGAAGATTTTAGGTGACTTCATCATGAGAGAGTTGGTGGGCTGAAGATTGGAGGAGACTCATGATGGGATCCCATCATGAGAGAGTGAGTTGGCTGCAGCTTGGAGGTGACTTGTCCATTATGAGTTCGTAGGCTGGGAACCGAAGTGTGGGTTGAGGTTATGGTGCAATAAATGAGTTTTATAGGGACCGAGAGAACCTGTAGTTGTCAATAGTCCGTGATTTTTCAGGTGGGTCTCAATTTTCCAGACACAATCATGACACGTTTGGGATATCTCAGGCTAAAATGTGGTGGAGTTTACAAAAACCACAACCACAAATAGGAGTTCTTGTGTTTAAGATTGCAGGGTTGGGGTGAACATCGGAAGTTATCACAGATGCCAGTATAAAGTGGTGGCCTCATAACAGTTTGGGGAGGTCTCTGGGAAACCTGGGAGACTTTTGAGATATGATGAGTGCTATGTGAGAACTTCAAACCTGTGTCAAGTCAACCCCTAATATATACCTGATTGGTATAATATCCTTGTCCAAACACACTCCTACTGTCTCTGACCATGTCACTAGGTGGCGCCACACTAACATAACAGATTCTACTGGGTAACAGAAGCCCCAGCATCCTGCTAACATTGTTCCTGTCTTCTGATCTCATTCCTGTCTTTGACCTCCTGAATTTGATAACCCTTCTTTCTGACAACTTGCTCCACTGGCCAGCAGCATCTCCGAAGGCATAAGTAACTGGATGTAAGGAGCAGACATTTTGGAGAAAGAGACTGTTTAGATCCGTCCTCCTGTGAGACTTTTACATTATGGTCAAGAACCACAAGGAAAGCCAAGGCATTCAGTGAGCCCATCCACCATACTGAGGGCCAAGGCATCCAGTGAGCCATCCACCATACTGAGGGCCAAGGCATCCAGTGAGCCATCCACCATACTGAGGGCCAAGGCATCCAGTGAGCCATCTACCATACTGAGGGCCAAGGCATCCAGTGAGCCATCTACCATACTGAGGGCCAAGGCATCCAGTGAGCCATCCACCATATTTTGGGGGCCATGGCATCCAGTGAGCCATCCACCATATTGAGGGCCAAGGCATCCAGTGAGCCATCCACCATATTTAGGGCCAAGGCATCCAGTGAGCCATCCACCGTATTGAGGGCCAAGGCATCCAGTGAGCCGTCCACCATATTAAGGGCCAAGGCATCCAGTGAGCCATCCACCATACTGAGGGCCAAGGCATCCAGAGAGCCATCCACCATATTTAGGGCCAAGGCATCCAGTGAGCCATCTACCATACTGAGGGCCAAGGCATCCAGTGAGCCATCCACCATATTAAGGGCCAAGGCATCCAGTGAGCCATCCACCATATTTAGGGCCAAGGCATCCAGTGAGCCGTCCACCATATTAAGGGCCAAGGCATCCAGTGAGCCATCCACTGTATTGAGGGCCAAGGCATCCAGTGAGCCATCCACCATATTGAGGGCCAAGGCATCCAGTGAGCCGTCCACCATATTAAGGGTTAAGAGCCACCGAGAAGCCTCTAACCCTCGTACAGGCAGAGTTATGGCCGCTCCGTGATATTTTATCCTTCCGCTACATCTTCTTTCCAGTCCTTCTGCTCAATTCTGTTGACAGACAGAAAAGACAAGCGACTTATTTGCTGCATTGATTTTCCGGCCTGCACAATCAGAGATGACACGGATGGGGAAGATAATCTATTTGTCTGGTGTCAGTGCCGGTGACTCGTGAAGATTGATGAGGAGCCGCTGCCGAGTTATTTCGATGCCGTTAGATGTGGATGGAGGAAGTGCCGCGTCTGAGGAACCTTCCTGGAAAATATCTTCAATTGTTAATTTCTCACCAGATTGTAGTATAGCGCAGAACCATCACCCCATCACCCCCAGTGTATAACATCCGGCCCCATCACCCCCCAGTGTATAACATCCAGCCCCATCACCCCCAGTGTATAACATCCAGCCCCATCACCCCCAGTGTATAACATCCGGCCCCATCACCCCCCAGTGTATAACATCCAGCCCCATCACCCCGAGTGTATAACATCCGGCCCCATCACCCCCAGTGTATAACATCCGACCCCATCACCCCGAGTGTATAACATCCAGCCCCATCACCCCCAGTGTATAACATCCGGCCCCATCACCCCCAGTGTATAACATCCGGCCCCATCACCCCCCAGTGTATAACATCCAGCCCCATCACCCCGAGTGTATAACATCCAGCCCCATCACCCCCAGTGTATAACATCCGGCCCCATCACCCCATCACCCCGAGTGTATAACATCCGGCCCCATCACCCCCCAGTGTATAACATCCAGCCCCATCACCCCCAGTGTATAACATCCGGCCCCATCACCCCCCAGTGTATAACATCCAGCCCCATCACCCCGAGTGTATAACATCCGGCCCCATCACCCCCAGTGTATAACATCCGACCCCATCACCCCGAGTGTATAACATCCAGCCCCATCACCCCCAGTGTATAACATCCGGCCCCATCACCCCCAGTGTATAACATCCGGCCCCATCACCCCCCAGTGTATAACATCCAGCCCCATCACCCCGAGTGTATAACATCCAGCCCCATCACCCCCCAGTGTATAACATCCAGCCCCATCACCCCCAGTGTATAACATCCGGCCCCATCACCCCCCAGTGTATAACATCCAGCCCCATCACCCCGAGTGTATAACATCCAGCCCCATCACCCCCCAGTGTATAACATCCGACCCCATCACCCCCAGTGTATAACATCCGGCCCCATCACCCCCCAGTGTATAACATCCAGCCCCATCACCCCGAGTGTATAACATCCGGCCCCATCACCCCCCAGTGTATAACATCTGGCCCCATCACCCCCAGTGTATAACATCCAGCCCCATCACCCCCAGTGTATAACATCCGGCCCCATCACCCCCAGTGTATAACATCCGACCTCATCACCCCGAGTGTATAACATCCAGCCCCATCACCCCCAGTGTATAACATCCAGCCCCATCACCCCGAGTGTATAACATCCGGCCCCATCACCCCCCAGTGTATAACATCCAGCCCCATCACCCCGAGTGTATAACATCCGGCCCCATCACCCCCCAGTGTATAACATCCAGCCCCATCACCCCCAGTGTATAACATCCAGCCCCATCACCCCCAGTGTATAACATCCGGCCCCATCACCCCCCAGTGTATAACATCCGGCCCCATCACCCCGAGTGTATAACATCTGGCCCCATCACCCCGAGTGTATAACATCCGGCCCCATCACCCCGAGTGTATAACATCCGGCCCCATCACCCCCCAGTGTATAACATCCAGCCCCATCACCCCCAGTGTATAACATCCAGCCCCATCACCCCCAGTGTATAACATCCGGCCCCATCACCCCCCAGTGTATAACATCCGGCCCCATCACCCCGAGTGTATAACATCCGGCCCCATCACCCCGAGTGTATAACATCCGGCCCCATCACCCCCAGTGTATAACATCCGGCCCCATCACCCCCCAGTGTCTAACATCCAGCCCCATCACCCCCAGTGTATAACATCCGGCCCCATCACCCCCCAGTGTATAACATCCGGCCCCATCACCCCGAGTGTATAACATCCGGCCCCATCACCCCCAGTGTATAACATCCAGCCCCATCACCCCCAGTGTATAACATCCAGCCCCATCACCCCCAGTGTATAACATCCGACCCCATCACCCCCAGTGTATAACATCCAGCCCCATCACCCCCAGTGTATAACATCCAGCCCCATCACCCCCAGTGTATAACATCCAGCCCCATCACCCCCAGTGTATAACATCCAGCCCCATCACCCCCAGTGTATAACATCCGGCCCCATCACCCCCAGTGTATAACATCCGGCCCCATCACCCCCAGTGTATAACATCCAGCCCCATCACCCCGAGTGTATAACATCCGGCCCCATCACCCCCAGTGTATAACATCCAGCCCCATCACCCCCCAGTGTATAACATCCGGCCCCATCACCCCCCAGTGTATAACATCCGGCCCCATCACCCCTCAGTGTATAACATCCGGCCCCATCACCCCCAGTGTATAACATCCGGCCCCATCACCCCGAGTGTATAACATCCAGCCCCATCACCCCCCAGTGTATAACATCCAACACCATTACCCCCAGTGTATAACATCCGGCCCCATCACCCCCAGTGTATAACATCCGCCCCATCACCCCCAGTGTATAACATCCAGCCCCATCACCCCCAGTGTATAACATCCGGCCCCATCACCCCCCAGTGTATAACATCCGGCCCCATCACCCCGAGTGTATAACATCTGGCCCCATCACCCCGAGTGTATAACATCCGGCCCCATCACCCCGAGTGTATAACATCCAGCCCCATCACCCCCAGTGTATAACATCCGGCCCCATCACCCCCAGTGTATAACATCCAGCCCCATCACCCCCAGTGTATAACATCCGGCCCCATCACCCCCAGTGTATAACATCCAGCCCCATCACCCCCAGTGTATAACATCCAACCCCATCACCCCCAGTG